>NW_027054584.1:0-11076 GCF_011386835.1 Chrysemys picta bellii
GAGGTCACCACCTCCCTAACACCTTTGACCAATAGGCTGACGTCCTGCAAAAGGCCTTTGTGATATCACTGCCACACCCACCCTTCCCCGGAAGTGCTAATGTCCTGCTGCTGGCCTGACACTTTGAAGGTTTCAGCTACTCTCTGTGGATCACCCCACTCAATGCCTGTTCATTCTAGGAAGCAAGCAGGCTAGACGGTAAAACATCAGAGGATGCTCCCAATGCTACACTCAGTGTTTCCAAAATTAGGGGACTTTATGGCCAGAAGAGACCTTTAGAGCATCTCATCTAACCCCTTGCATACCATAGGCTTGCTGTATAGTACAATAGTTACTTTTTGGGCACACACATTGCAGAAAGGCATCTAGTCTTCCTTCAATGACATCAAGAGATGGAGAATCCACCACTTTCCCTTTTAGTGAGTGCCAGGGGGCTCCATTTCCCCTTCCACTAGCTCCCCATTTACAGTGAGCCAGAGCAGTACCTGCAGCAGGGAGCGGGAGTTGCTGATGGCCTCAGAGGCACAGCCCCTGCAGTGTCTCAGGAATCTGGCGCAAGTGCCGGATGATGCGGAGCTGGTGCATCACTTTTGGCCGTGACGTCCTCCTGCTGCAAGGGAACGAGAACCTGTCAGAGACTCAAACGCCCCGAGGAATCAGCGGGAATTAAGGGCACCTGGAACCAGCACTACTTCCACCCATCACCTGCCCACCACTGAGGGATAAATTCACCTCCTGAACCCCAGAATGGAGTCTTCTTGTCCTTTCTAGTAACCTCCAGTGCCAACCCCCATCCTTGAAGGATGAGCTCCTGCTATCTCCCCCTCAGTGCCCTTGACAGCTGTTCCACCTCCAAACCACAGCTCAAGTTATTAGTACCTTTGGACACAGACTGGCTAACCTAGTGAGGAGGGCTTTAAACTAGGTTCGACGGAGACAGGTGAGCAAAGCCCACAGGTAAGTGGGGAACATGGAGACCGGGGAGATGGGTCAAAAACGAGAGGGAGTGTGGGCTATATTGTCAGAGGGAAAGGAGGGTCAGGACAAAACTGGGAGGAAAGATCAAACCAGTATCTTAGATGTCTATATACAAATGCGAGAAGTATGGGGAATAAGCAGGAAGAACTGGAAGTGCTAATAAATAAATACAACTATGACATTGTTGGCATCACTGAAACTTGGTGGGATAATACACGTGATTGGAATGTTGGTGTGGATGGGTACAGCTTGCTCAGGAAGGATAGACAGGGGAAAAAGGGAGGAGGTGTTGCCTTGTATATTAAAAATGTACACACTTGGACTGAGGTAGAGATGGACATAGGAGACGGAAGTGTTGAGAGTCTCTGGGTTAGGCTAAAAGGGGTAAAAAACAAGGGAGATGTCATGCTAGGAGTCTACTACAGGCCACCTAACCAGGTGGAAGAGGTGGATGAGGCTTTTTTTAAGCAACTAACAAAATCATCCAAAGCCCAAGATTTGGTGGTGATGGGGGACTTCAACTATCCAGCTATATGTTGGGAAAATAACACAGCGGGGCACAGTCTATCCAACAAATTCCTGGACTGCATTGGAGACAACTTTTTATTTCAGAAGGTTGAAAAAGCTACTGGGGGGAAGCTGTTCTAGACTTGATTTTAACAAATAGGGAGGAACTCGATGAGAATTTGAAAGTAGAAGGCAGCCTGGGTGAAAGTGATCATGAAATCATAGAGTTTGCAATTCTAAGGAAGGGTAGAAGGGAGAACAGCAAAATAGAGACAATGGATTTCAGGAAGGCAGATTTTGGTAAGCTCAGAGAGCTGATAGGTAAGGTCCCATGGGAATCAAGACTGAGGGGAAAAACAACTGAGGAGAGTTGGCAGTTTTTCAAAGGGACACTATTAAGGGCCCAAAAGCAAGCTATTCCGCTGGTTAGGAAAGATAGAAAATGTGGCAAAAGACCACCTTGGCTTAACCATGAGATCTTGCATGATCTAAAAAATAAAAAGGAGTCATATAAAAAATGGAAACTGGGACAGATTACAAAGGATGAATATAGGCAAACAACACAGGAATGCAGGGGCAAGATTAGAAAGGCAAAGGCACAAAATGAGCTCAAACTAGCTACGGGAATAAAGGGAAACAAGAAGACTTTTTATCAATACATTAGAAGCAAGAGGAAGACCAAAGACAGGGTAGGCCCACTGCTTAGTGAAGAGGGAGAAACAGTAACAGGAAACTTGGAAATGGCGGAGATGCTTAATGACTTCTTTGTTTCGGTCTTCACCGAGAAGTCTGAAGGAATGCCTAACATAGTGAATGCTAATGGGAAGGGGGTAGGTTTAGCAGATAAAATAAAAAAAGAACAAGTTAAAAATCACTTAGAAAAGTTAGATGCCTGCAAGTCACCCGGGCCTGATGAAATGCATCCTAGAATACTCAAGGAGCTAATAGAGGAGGTATCTGAGCCTCTAGCTATTATCTTTGGAAAATCATGGGAGACGGGAGAGATTCCAGAAGACTGGAAAAGGGCAAATATAGTGCCCATCTATAAAAAGGGAAATAAAAACAACCCAGGAAACTACAGACCCCAGTGAGTTTAACTTCTGTGCCAGGGAAGATAATGGAGCAAGTAATTAAGGAAATCATCTGCAAACACTTGGAAGGTGGTAAGGTGATAGGGAACAGCCAGCATGGATTTGTGAAGAACAAATCATGTCAAACCAATCTGATAGCTTTCTTTGATAGGATAACGAGCCTTGTGGATAAGGGTGAGGCTGTGGATGTGGTATACCTAGACTTTAGTAAGGCATTTCATACGGTCTCGCATGATATTCTTATTGATAAACTAGGCAAATACAATTTAGATGGGGCTACTATAAGGTGGGTGCATAACTGGCTGGATAACCGTACTCAGAGAGTTGTTATTAATAGTTCCCAATCCTGCTGGAAAGCCATAACGAGTGGGGTATCGCAGGGGTCTGTTTTGGGACCGGCGCTGTTCAATATCTTCATCAACGACTTAGATATTGGCATAGAAAGTACGCTTATTACGTTTGCGGATGATACCAAACTGGGAGGGATTGCAACTGCTTTGGAAGACAGGGTCATAATTCAAAATGATCTGGACAAATTGGAGAAATGGTCTGAGTTAAACAGGATGAAGTTTAACAAAGACAAATGCAAAGTGCTCCACTTAGGAAGGAACAATCAGTTTCACACATACAGAATGGGAAGAGACTGTCTAGGAAGGAGTACGGCAGAAAGGGATCTAGGGGTTATAGTGGACCACAAGCTAAATATGAGTCAACAGTGTGATGCTGTTGCAAAAAAAGCAAACCTGATTCTGGGATGTATTAACAGGTTTGTTGTGAGCAAGACACGAGAAGTCATTCTTCCGCTCTACTCTGCTCTGGTTAGGCCTCAGCTGGAGTATTGTGTCCAGTTCTGGGCACCGCATTTTAAAAAAGATGTGGAGAAATTGGAAAGGGTCCAGAGAAGAGCAACAAGAATGATTAAAGGTCTTGAGAACATGACCTATGAAGGAAGGCTGAAAGAACTGGCTTTGTTTAGTTTGGAAAAGAGAAGACTGAGAGGAGACATGATAGCAGTTTTCAGGTATTTAAAAGGGTGTCATAAGGAGGAGGGAGAAAACTTGTTCACCTTAGCCTCTAAGGATAGAACCAGAAGCAATGGGTTTAAAGTGCAGCAAGGGAGGTCTAGGTTGGACATTAGGAAAAAGTTCCTAACTGTCAGGGTGGTTAAACACTGGAATAAATTGCCGAGGGAGGTTGTGGAATCTCCATCTCTCGAGATATTTAAGAGTAGGTTAGATAAATGTCTATCAGGGATGGTCTAGATGGTATTTGGTCCTGCCACGCGGGCAGGGGACTGGACTCGATGACCTCTCGAGGTCCCTTCCAGTCCGATAATCTATGAATGTATGAAAAAAACACTGTTCTCCACCCCCACCCAGGTGGGCCAGGGAGGCGGCTCTAGCAGGGGGGGCAGGAGGGATTCTGGCAGCAGTGAAGTGGGTTGCGGGGAAGTTGAGATCTTGACCCAAGTCATCCCAGACACTAATGCTAAGCCACAGGATGGCAGCATCTAGTGTTAGTGGAGTCCAAACACTATTTCAACCCCACAGTTTTCGAGGAACAGGAGAAAGGACAAAAGAAGTAAGAGATGAAGAGAAAGGAAGGAGGGATGGAGGAAAAGGTAAAACAAAAAGGACAAACCCTAATGTCCCCAGTGATTCTACGGCACAAAATCCAAGGGATGGAATAAAATTCTGCCATCTTAAACTACTCTTTTCCATGCCTAGAATTCAGCTGGCACCAGATGGATCAGACTGAGCAGCTGCCAAAACCTCTTGGAGGCTCTTACCTTCTAAACAGGGACGCCTGTTTTCTAGTAAAATCAGTAAAAGGAAAGGAGAAAACTCGAAAGAGGCTCCTGCACGCACTCACGTACGTGAACCCTAATACTCTCTCAGTCCTCAAAGAAAGACCCCGAGAAGGAGACTTGCTGAAGCAAAGCCACAGGGTCTCTGAGGTTTCCCTGGCCCTGTGCTCCTGTCCTGCCAGGCTGATGTCAGCATCTCTCTCTGAGGTCACCACCTCCCTAACACATTTGACCAATAAGCTGACATCCTGCAAAAGGCCTTTGTGATGTCACTGCCACACCCAACCAAACCCTGAAGTGCTAATGTCCTGCTGCTGGCCTGACACTTTGAAGGTTTGAGGTTGTCATAACTATAAAGGGAAGGGTAACAGCTGTCCTGTGTACAGTACTATAAAATCCTCCTGGCCAGAGACTCCAAAATCCTTTTCCCTGTAAAGGGTTAAGAAGCTCAGGTAACCTGGCTGGCATCTGACCTAAAGGACCAATAAGGGGACAAGATACTTTCAAATCTTGGGGAGGGGAAGGCTTTTGTTTGTGTTCTTTGTTTGTGTGGGTGTTCGCCCTCGGGACTGAGAGGGACTAGACATCAATCCAGGTTCTCCACATCTTTCTAAACAAGTCTCTCCTATTTCAAACAAGGCGTGTTAGTTTTCCTTTGTTTTCTCAACTTGTAAATGTACCTTTTACTAGAGTGTTTATCTTTGTTTGCTGTACTTTGAACCTAAGACTAGAGGGGAGTCCTCTGAGCTCTTTAAGTTTGATTACCCTGTAAGGTTAATTTCCATACTGATTTTACAGAGATGATTTTTACCTTTTTCTTTAATTAAAAGCCTTATTTTTAAGAACCTGATTGATTTTTCCTTGTTTTAAGATCCAAGGAGTTTGGATCTTGATTCACCAGGAGTTGGTGGGAGGAAGGAGGGGAATGGTTAATTTCTCCTTCTTTTAGATCCAAGGGGGTTGCATCTGTATTCACCAGAAGTTGGTGGGAGGAAGGAGGGGGGATGGTTTATTTCTCCTTGTTTTAAGATCCAAGGGGTTTGGATCTGTATTCACCAGGGAATTGGTGAAAGGTTTCTCAAGGCTACCCAGGGGAGGAAATTAGCCTTGGGATGGTGGTTAAGCTTAGAGGTTTTCATGCAGGCCCCTACATTTGTACCCTAAACTTCAAAGTGGGGATACAGCCTTGACACAGGTACTCTCTGTGGATCACCCCACTCAATGCGTCTTCATTCTAGGAAGCAAGCCGGCTAGACAGTAAAACATCACAGGCTGCTCCCAATACTACACTCAGTGTTTCCAAAATTTGTAGACTTTATGGCCACAAGAGACCTTTAGAGCATCTCATCTAAGCCCCTGCATATCATAGGCCTCCTGTATAGTACAATAGTTACTTTTTGGGCACACACATTCCAGAAAGGCATCTAGTCTTCATTCAATGACATCGAGAGATGGAGAATCCACCACTTTCCCTTTTAGTGAGTGCCAGGGGGCTCCATTTCCCCTTCCACTAGCTCGCCATTTACAGGGAGACAGAGCAGTATCTGCGGCAGGGAGCGGGAGTTGCTGAAGGCCTCAGAGGCGCAGCCCCTGCAGTGTCTCAGGCACCTGGCGCAAGTGGCGGATGATGCGGGTGCATCACTTTGGCCGTGACGTCCTCCTCCTGCAAGGGAACGAGAACCTTTCAGAGACTCAAAGGCCCCGAGGAATCAGGAGGAATTAAGGGCACCTGGAACCAGCAGTATTTACACCCAGCACCTGCCCACCACTGAGGGATGAATTCACCTCCTGAACCCCAGAATGGAGTCTTCTTGTCCTTTCTAGTAACCTCCAGTGCCAACCCACCACCTTGTAGGGTGAGCTCCTGCTACCTCCCCCTCAGTACCCTTGACAGCTGTTCTACCTCCAAACCACAGCTCAAGTTATCAGAACCCTCTTCTCCACCCAAACCCAGGTTGCGCAGGGAGGCGGCCCTAGCAGGGGGGGCAGGAGGGATTCTGCCAGCAGTGAAGTGGGTTGCGGGGAAGTTGAGATCTTGCCCCAAGTTGTCCCAGACACTAATGCTAAGCCACAGGATGGCAGCATCTAGTGTCAGTGGAGTCCAAGCACTATTTGAACCCGACAGTTTTGGATCAACTTCCCACAAGGGGAGGTGAAGAGCAGACTCAGCAACACACACACCACTCCTGGAGGTGGGAGGGGAACAAGAGAAAGGACAAAAGAAGTAAGAGATGAAGAGAAAGGAAGGAGGGATGGAGGAAAAGGTAAAACGAAAAGGACACACCCTAGTGTCCCCAGTGATTCCACGGGACAAAATTCCAGGGAGGGAAGAAAATTCTGCCACCTTAAACTACTGTTTTCCATGCCGAGAATTCAGCTGGCACCAGATGGATCAGACTGAGCAGGTTCCAAAACCTCTTGGAGGCTCTTACCTTCTAATTTTCAAGTAAAATCAGTAAAAGGAAAGGAGAAAACTCGAAAGAGGCTCCTGGTCGCACTCACATACGTCAACCCTAACACTCTCTCAGTCCTCAAAAAGAAACCTCGAGAAGGAGACTTGCTGAAGCAAAGCCACAGGGGTCTCTGAGGTTTCCCTGGTCGTAAGCCCTTGTCCTCCCTGGCTGAAGACAGCATCTCTCTCTGAGGTCACCACCTCCCTAACACCTTTGACCAGTACGCTGAGGTCCTTGAAAAAGCCTTTGTGATATCACTGCCACACCCAACCAAACCCTAAAGTGCTCATGTCCTGCTGCTGGCCTGACACTTTGAAGGTTTGAGCTACGCTCTGTGGATCACACCACAAAATTCATCTTCATTCTAGGAAGCAAGCTAGCTAGACAGTAAAACATCAGAGGCTGCTCCCAATACTACACTCAGTGTTTCCAAAAGTAGGAGACTTTCTGGCCAGAAGAGACCTTTACAGCATCTCATCTAACCCCCTCCATATCATAGGCTTCCAGTATAGTACAATAGTTACTTTTTGGGCACACACATTCCAGAAAGGCATCTAGTCTTCAATCAATGACATCAAGAGTTGGAGAATCCACCACTTTCCCTTTTAGTGAGTGCCAGGGGGCTCCATTTCCCCTTCCACTAGCTCCCCATTTACAGTGAGCCAGAGCAGTACCTGCAGCAGGGAGAGGGAGTTGCTAAGGCCTCAGAGGAACAGCCCCTGCAGTATCTCAGGCACATGGCATAAGTGCTGGATGATGCGGAGCTGGTGCATCCCTTTGGCCGTGACGTCCTCCTCCTGCAAGGGAACGAGAACCTGTCAGAGACTCAAATGCCCGGACGAATCAGGGGCAATTAAGGACACCTGGAACCAGCAGTATTTACACCCAGCACCTGCCCACCACTGAGCGATGAATTCACCTCCTGAACCCCAGAATGGAGTCGTCTTCTCCTTTCTAGTAATCTCCAGTGCCAACCCCCGTCCTTGTAGGGTGAGCTCCTGCTACCTCCCCCTCAGTGCCCTTGCAGCTGTTCCACCTCCAAACCACAGCTCAAGTTATCAGAACCCTCTTCTCCACCCCCACCCAGGTTGGGCAGGGAGGCGGCTCTAGCAGGGGGGGCAGGTGGGATTCTGGCAGCAGTGAAGTGGGTTGCGGGGAGGTTGAGATCTTGCCCCAAGTCATCCCAGACACTAATGCTAAACCACACGATGGCAGCATCTAGTGTCAGTGGAGTCCAAGCACTATTTCAACCATACAGTTTTGGATCAACTCCCAACAAGGGGAGGTGAAGAGCACCCCCAGCAACCAACACACACACACACACACACACACATATATATACCACTCCTGGTGGTGGGAGGGGAACAAGAGAAAGGACAAAAGAAGTAAGAGATAAAGAGAAAGGAAGGAGGGATGGAGGAAAAGGTAAAACGAAAAGGACAAACCCTTATGTCCCCAGTGATTCTACCAGACAATATTACAGGGAGGGATTAAAATTCTGCCACCTTGAACTAGTGTTTTCCATGCCTAGAATTCAGCTGGCACCAGATGGATCAGACTGAGCAGGTTCCAAAACCTCTTGGAGGCTCTTGCTTTCTAAACAGGGATGTCTGTTTTCTAGTAAAATCAGTAAAAGGAAAGGAGACAACTCGAAAGAGGCTCCTGCTCTCACTCAAATACGTGAATCCTAATACTCTCTCAGTCCTCAAGAGAAACCTCGAGAAGGAGACTTGCTGAAGCAAAGCCACAGGGGTCTCTGAGGTTTCCCTGGCCATGCGCCCCTGTCCTTCCTCGCTGATGGCAGCATCTCTCTCTGAGGTTACCACCTCCCTAACACCTTTGACCAATATGCTGAGGTCCTGCAAAAGACCTTTGTGATATCACTGCCACCAATCAAACCCTTAAGTGCTAATGTCCTGCTGCTGGCCTGACACTATGAAGGTTTCAGCTACTCTCTGTGGATCACCCCACTCAATGCGTCTTCATTCTAGGAAGCAAGTGGGCTAGACAGTAAAACATCAGAGGCTGCTCCCAATGCTACACTCAGTGTTTCCAAAATTAGTAGACTTTATGGCCACAAGGGACCTTTAGAGCATCTAATCTAAGCCCCTGCATATCATAGGCTTCCTGTATAGTACAATAGTTACTCTTTGGGCACACACATTCCAGAAAGGCATCTAGTCTTCATTCAATGACATCAAGAGATGGAGAATCCACCACTTTCCCTTTTAGTGAGGGCCAGGGGGTTCCATTTCCCCTTCAACTAGCACCCCATTTACAGTGAGCCAGAGCAGTACCTGCAGCAGGCAGTGGGAGTTGCTGATGTCCACAGAGGCACAGCCCTTGCAGTGTCAACTTCCCACAAGGGGAGGTGAAGAGCACCCCCAGCAACACACACACACACACCACTCCTGGTGGTGGGAGGGGAACAAGAGAAAGGACAAAAGAAGTAAGAGATAAAGAGAAAGGAAGGAGAGATGGAGGAAAAGGTAAAACGAAAAGGACAAACCCTAATGTCCCCAGTGATTCTACGGCACAAAATCCCAGGTGGGCTATAAAATTCTGCCACCTTGAACTAGTGTTTTCCATGCCTAGAATTTAGCTGGCAACAGATGGATCAGACTGCAGACTGAGCAGGTTAAAAACCTCTCCAAGGTTCTTACCTTCTCAACAGGCACGTCTGTTTTCTAGTAAAATCAATAAAAGGAGAAACTCGAAAGAGGTTCCTCCTCGCGCTCACATACTTGAACCCTAATACTCTCTGAGTCCTAAAAAGGGAGACCTCGAGAAGGAGACTTGCTAAAGCAAAGCCAAAGGGGTCTCTGAGGTTTCCCTGGCCCTGCGCTCCTGTCCTGCCTGGCTGATGTCAGAATCTCTCTCTCAGGTAACCACCTCCCTAGCACCTTTGACCCATAGGCTGAGGTCCAGGATAAGGCCTTTGTGATATCACTGCCACACCCAACCAAACCCTAAAGTGCTAATGTCCTGCTGCTGGCCTGACACTTTGAAGGTTTGAGCTACTCTCTGTGGATCACCCCACTCAATGCATCCTCATTCTAGGAAGCAAGCGGGCTAGACAGTAAAACATCAGAGGCTGCTCCCAATGCTACACTCAGTGTTTCCAAAATTAGTAGACTTTATGGTCAGAAGAGACCTTTAGAGCATCTAATCTAACCCGCTGCATATCATAGGCTTACTGTATAGTACAATAGTTACTTTTTGGGCACACACATTCCAGAAAGGCATCTAGTCTTCATTCAATGACATCAAGAGATGGAGAATCCACCACTTTCCCTTTTAGTGAGTGCCAGGGGGCTCCATTTCCCCTTCCACTAGCTCCCCATTTACAGTGAGCCAGAGCAGTACCTACAGCAGGGAGCGGGAGTTGCTGAAGGCCTCAGAGGAACAACCCATGCAGTGTCTCAGGCACCTGGCGCAAGTGGCGGATGATGCGGGTGCATCACTTTGGCCGTGACGTCCTCCTGCTGCAAGGGAACGAGAACCTGTCAGAGACTCAAACGCCCCGAGGAATCAGGGGGAATTAAGGACACCGGGAACCAGCAGTATTTCCACTCAGCACCTGCCCACCACTGAGGGATGAATTCACTTTCTGAACCCCAGAATGGAGTCTTCTTGTCCTTTCTAGTAACCTCCAGTGCCAAATCCCCTCCTTGAAGGGTGAGCTGCTGCTACCTCCCTCTCAGTGCCCTTGACAGATGTTCCACCACCAAACCACAGCTCAAGTTATCAGAACCCTCTTCTCCACCCCCACCCAGGTTGGCCAGGGAGGCGGCTCTAGCAGGGGTGGCAGGAGGGATTCTGCCAGCAGTGAAGTGGGTTCCGGGGAGGTTGAGATCTTGCCCCAAGTCATCCCAGACACCAATGCTAATCCACACGATGGCAGCATCTAGTGTCAGTGGAGTCCAAGCACTATTTCAACCACACAGGTTTGGATGAACTCCCCACAAAGGGAGGTGAAGAGCACCCCCAGCAACACACAAACACACACACACACACAAACCACTCCCGGTGGTGGGAGGGGAACAGGAGAAAGGACAAAAGAAGTAAGAGATGAAGAAAAAGGAAGGAGGGAGGGAGGAAAAGGTAAAATGAAAAGGACAAACACTAATGTCCCCAGTGATTCTACGGGACAAAATCACAGGGAGGGAATAAAATTCTGCCACCTTGAACTAGTGTTTTCCATGCTTAGAATTCAGCTGGCACCAGGTGGATCAGACTG
>NW_027054585.1:0-11069 GCF_011386835.1 Chrysemys picta bellii
GAAGACTGGGTTTAATGTGAATACAACCTTTTCTTGCATAATAAGAGATTCTGGACTTGATCCTAACTTGATGTAAATCGGTGTAGCTTCACTGAAGTCAATGGAATTATACTGATTTACATCAGCTGAGAATCTGGCCCCGATTCTGAATGTCCAGCTCTAACCTACCCTTCTTGAATGTCGGCACAATGTAGTACTGGGGACTCTGTACAGCAACAACAACTAGGGAAGATACAGCTCATTTCTTAAATCTGTGTTTTTTGAATATCAAACCCACTTGAACATTTTGGGGTCTGACGTTCATCAGAAAGATATCGGGTTTGTGCTCCACATAGGGTCGGTCATACTCCACAGAGACTATACTGGCACAGCTATGTCATTAGCCATAACCCCATAGTGTAGACACAACCTACACCAGGGGTCAGCAACCTTTCAGAAGTGGTGTGCCGAGTCTTCATTTATTCACTCTGATTTAAGGTTTTACGTGCCAGTAATACATTTTAACGTTTTAAGAAGGTCTCTTTCTATAAGTCTATTATATAAAACTATTGTTGTATGTAAAGTAAATAAGGTTTTTAAAATGTTTAAGAAGCTTCATTTAAAATTAAATTAAAATGCAGAGCCCCCTGGACCAGTGGCCAGGACCCAGGCAGTGTGAGTGCCACTGAAAATCAACTCGCGTGCCGCCTTTGGCACACGTGCCATAGGTTGCCTACCCTTGGCCTACACTGATTGAAGGGTTTTTTCCACGGAGGTCAATAGATTCATACCACTGTAAAATTGGTGAAAGACATTTTTAGGCCCACAATACCTAGATTCTACAAAGGGCAGCCACTTGGCCAACCTAACTTTTATGGCTCGGGTTTCCTTACAGAAAGAAAACTCTGGGTTTTTTAATTGAATCACCCTTGAAAGTAAACATGGGGTTTAATTTTCAGAAAAATTCAGTTTCCAAAATCAGACTATATATGTAACCCCAAAATATTTCACAAACCTCCAGCTTCATGTGTATTCACCTTCCCAACTAATAACCTAGCAAAGGTGTGGGGGGAACTGCTGTAAAATTTCCATTCAGCTGAAACCTTTCTGGCCTGATTCTGCCCTGATTGAATTGGCCTCAGTGGTTAAACTCTGGATTTACCCCAGTGGTTCCCAGTTATCCAGGTGAAGGAAAAGTGAGGGCCCAGAACCCCAACTTCAATTCCCCACTGTTCTCATGTACTGCAACAGGAATGGCACAACACATGTCAATACAAAGCTGCATTTTGTGGCTTCCCTTCCATGGACCGCACTCCTCCTAACTAGCACTTTACCTTCAATGTACTGCAGCAGAGGTGGGATGTTTACTACCCACATCTCACCCACTGCTGCGTGGATAATGTGGTGCAGGGCCTTCAGTAATTGCAAGGCAGCACATCCATGTCCTTCTCTTTCATAAGGGGATGAGGCTACTACCTGTCAATGAGAGAGAAAGAACAGGCTAAGTTTTGTCAGCACAACACCAGTTTGTTCCTGAAGGAGGGAATAGTTCAGACTCTCTCATTGTGGAGATCGTACAATAGAGTTTTTGCTTCTACTGCAGTGTCTTCCTGAAGAAGCAAGCATTCTAGCTAGTACGAGGATGCAGAACAGTGTGTCTCAGGAGAGGGTGGAGAGAGAGAGAGACCCAATCATACACATTCCTCAGCCTGTCTATAAGCATCTAGCTATAAAACCGATTTTTATAGTTAACTGTCCCACTTCACATTTCGCAGAAAACCTATTTTCATGGTCTACTCACCAGGAGTCGCGCCAGCAGCCCCTGGGGTGTAGGGAGTTTCACTAGGGAAAGAAACAGAATAGCATTAATGATGCCAGGCTTTGCAGAGAGTCCTGCTGATGTTATTCACCTATCCATTTCCAACGTGCCCACCAATGTTGAATACAGCTGATAATAATTTGCATTTCCATAGTGCTTTCAGTCTGAGCATCTCAAAATGCTTTACAAACATGAATGAATTCCGCCTCACAGCACCTCTATGAGGTTGGCATTAATTACTCCTTCATTTCACAAGTGGGGAAGCTGAGAGAGAAAGATCAAGTGATTTCCCCAAGGTCACATCAGAATTTTGGTGGCAAGGCGGGAACAGAACCCACGTTTCCTAGCTCCCTCCCATGGCCATGTTGTAATCACAAGACCATCCCTCATTCATTTTAGCCTCCTGATTGCAGACGAGAGAACTGGAGTAGACTGAATCTGTTCATTTCATAGGGCCTGGAGAGAATACATGAAAGAGTTTCTGTTATAAACCTGGTCCACTGTAGTCGAGGCAAGCAGCTTCTTCTCCTTCCTGCTGCTTTTTCTCAGCCAGTTCCCTAAGGCATCTGCAGAGAGGCTTCAAAGTACCAGTGTACTGAGCTGGCACCACATACTCCAGAAGCCTTGGCCATAACACCTGCAGAGAAGAGCGAGACTGTTCAGTACATAGCTATTTCCATTCCCCCATCTCCAGTATCCTGCTGTCTGAATCCCTCCCTGTCATGTAGCTTCTCCTTTTATTCCTCACTGACCCTTCCCTAACCTATCACCTCATCTCTCTCTCCCCAACATCTCACTCTACCTGTCCGGTGCCCCCGCACTCTGTCTTTTAAATAGACTGCCTAGTTTGGTGAATCCTCTTTCCCTGCATTAGAGCATTATGGAGCTATTTAGATAGCACCATAAACTCACCCAGAACTTTACAGACCTATAGAAGGCACACTTCCAGCCCCAATATCTGTTCAAATCCAGGATCACCAAATCAGAAGTATTCATGGGGGATCTAAGGGGAAGTTGCACTCAGACAGTGGAAAGAATTAAGAGAAGATCTCTGCAACATGATTCCTTCCAGTTAAGTTGCTTTACATCTTTTCTCTAATGTGAACCACTTACTCCATGATGAAGGGGTCACACTATCCCTGACATGAATTTGATATGTTGTTCCTCCATTATGCTGACTGTGCAAAGAGCTTCCTTGTGGAGAGGTACAAGGAACAACGTCCCTATTTCAAGAAGCAGTAGTAACAGGTCACTTACTTGGGTCATTCCACTGACTGAGGTGTCCAGACATTGCAGGATGTCAATGCACAGGGTTTGGATAGTGCTTTCTTCTTGAATAGCCTGGGTGAGAAGTGTTGTACCCTGCTGTGAGATAGCTAATAAGTTCTATAGAGCTAGTAGTAAGACACTGGCTATAGAATCAGTGTCCTTCTCTTACGAAGCCATCTTGAACATTGACCTATGCCTGCTTTTATATTGCACTGGAAGTGCACAAACATCTGAAGGAAAGAGAATAATAGAAACTCCTAACTGGTGGGTCAGATTCCAGGCTTAGGAAAACCCTAAAGTGAAGGGAATGATTCACTGAACACAAAAGAGTTTCCCCAACAGCGTTAAGTTTTTTTAAATTTGAAAAACTGTTTCATCTTTTTATCTTTGAGGAAAAACATTCAGCCTCTGCCCAGTGGAAATAAATATGCAGAACCAGGGGGATCCACTCTGTTTGTTCTGATGCCCCAACCAGCTTGGGTCATTCTGTGTGTAGTGAGTGTGATTCTATCAACAACTTACTGTAAAGTTGAACTGTTTATGTTAATACATATCATGGATCCAGTCATGGAGCACAAAGTGTCTGGAGCCCCTGGCTGTGTCCATGGATAGAAATACGGATTGAAGATATTTTTAAACTAGTACATGTAGAGTAGAGTATGTAGTGAGGGAAATATGCAGCAAGCTTTTCCAGGCTCCTGACAGTCTGGGATGCAGCCTGCATAACCTCGGTGTTTTGCTGATAGTTTAGGTATGCTTCAACAGCCACAGAATTGGGCATCATTATGTTCTCTGGAGAGTCTATTGAAAACAAAAAGATGTGCTTCCTTGTACAAGAACATTTCACTGAAAAATGGTGTTTTCAGAAGTTTCAATGTCTCATCAGAGGTTTGAGTAACCTCGATAACTCTGTTAGATGTAATTACCCAGTGTGAGATTCTGATCTCTGTTACACTAGTATAAATCCAGAGTAACGCCACTAAAGTCAGTGGAGTTACCTTGACTTTACACCAATATAACTGATCAGATTCTGTCTCTAATCATTCAGTCCAGCTGTCCCTGAGTCAAAACTCCCACGGAAGGCAAGGGGAGCAATCAGCATGCAAGAATGGTAGGACCGAGTCCTACGTGTTAAGAACTCTCCTTACCAGTTTGCTGGTGGACACACTGAACTCGTGGAAAACATATGCTACCATATCCCATTCTGCACAATTCTCCACACTTCCTGAACTGAGCAGCCTCCTGATGAAATGAAGAACTGCCTTCCTCACCTGCAAGGGTAGAGATTACACACAAAAGAGTTATTGTTATCCCTTCTGCCTGAAATAGGAGATAGGATATGAGAGTCCTTATGCTTTTGAGTTTATCTCCTTAGATTATAAACATGGCTACATTTAACCCAGGCAGGAGAATGACATGCCTTCTCTAGTCTGCAGTCTCTCCTCTGGATCTGAATGAAAGCTCCACCCAGATATCCATTCATCCCATATCATTGAAAAAAATTGAAATATTTCACTGCTCCACACACAATCTTACCTTAGCATTCTGATCACTGAGAGTGGATTTCACTGCCTTCACAATCAGAAACTTTTTAACTTTTGTCTCGGGCACTGAAAGATAAGGAGAGGTGTACAGTACTTCTTTGTTCCACTCACTCACTTTCCACATTGGAATTAATCCTGGATTTCAAAGGGCCCTATTTAAGAATAGTACCGAGCTTCTCTCATCTACAGAATCAGTGGGAAAAACATAGGACCAGACTCTGGTCTCAGTTACACCAGTGTAAATCTAAAGTAATTCCACTTCTATAATGAGTGCCATCATACTACCATGATGGAAATCTTATAAAAGCGTTAGATAGACTGAGGTCATTGAAGTTAATCTGTGTTTACACCAGTATAATAGAACTCAGAATCTATAGTGTATAATACTGACGAATATCGAGTCAGGAGTCCTATTTTATTTGTATCTGATTATTGTTAACATGCATTAGCCCCAAGTTAACTTCTGTATTTGAAGTTGAAAAATATCTTGGGCTACATTCAGCACTTAGTTGAACCTGTTGATTTCTGGGTGGCCATAGGGGGGTAATTTAGGGCAGCATTTGGTCCCTTAGTGGAGATCCAAACCACTGGTGACTGTGTGTTATAGAGACTCTGTGCCCCATTTGCAGAGGCGATGAGTCTGTTACAGCCCTGCCGTGCCTACAAAGCCTTGGTTCTTTAGCTCAATCTATAGTAGCTCATGCTTTTAGCTCTGGATCAGGGCCGGCTTTAGGCCGATTCCCCCGATTCTCCTGAATCGGGCCCCGTGCCTAAGACGGCCTCGCACCCCATGCCTAACAGGGCCCCGTGCCCAGTGGCCTTTTTAATTTTTACTCACCCAGTGGCGCTCCGGGTCTTTGACGGCACTTCAGCAGCGGATACTTCACTCCCTCCGGCTCTTCGGCGGCACGTGAAGGACCCGCCGCTGAATTGCTGCCGAAGACCCGGAGCGAGTGAAGGACCCGCTGCCAAAGACTCGGAGCGCCGCCCGGTGAGTACAAGCCCCACAAATCAGACCCCGCACTTCCTAAAGCCGGCCCTGCTCTGGCGGTCCCCAACTCAACCCTCAGCATGTCGGCCAAGAGGGCAGCTGGCACAGTTGCTCCTGTGTTACTTACAGTCGGCACCAACAATAGCACTGAGCAGATTCAAAGAGGCCACACGAACAGCCTCATTCTCAATCTCCAGCTGCGAGTGCAGAAATGCTATCAGATCATCAGGAGAAGAACGGGCTGCAAGGGAACAAATCACGTCCTCACTGACAACAGAACTCTTATTCTTACCATACCTGACAAAGGAAGTTACAAGGAAACCACTGTGCAACTCAGAGTCTCTTCCCCTTACCTAGCAGAACTACACAATCCAACAACTCTGCGTGATTTTCCGTGCTGAGCGGCTTAGCTTGAGAACAGATCTGTGGGAAGAAGGGAAATGGTCAAAGAAAAACTAATCAGAAGCAATTGAAAAGAAAAGGTTCAATTAATTTCTAAGCTTCCACTTCCTACTTGTCCAAATAGAGGTCTGAACCCCAGGTAGATGGTACTGAATGCACAGCAAGAATCAAACACAATGACCAATACATTCGATAAGAGAAGCTAAAGGGTTTTGAGCAGCAGAGCTGATCGAATCAAGACACAGCCACAGTTTTTACTATACAACTCTGACTCCCCTGATAATCAGCTTACGGTGAAATTGCTTTACAAACTGAGCTGGATATTAGCTAAGAAAATGAGACCGCTACCTGCTTACTCTTGAGCCTGCAGAAATCAGTAAGGCATGAGGAGGTCCCCAGGCTCTGCACTATCATTCGATAGATTTTTATTGTTAATATGCTTCAGATCTGCTGTGCCTAAGCTCAAGGGATCCAAGCAAAACCACCCCTCACCTGGTTGTGCAGAGCACTGCAGATGGCTTGAAACTTCTCTTTAGGTAGAGGGATCTTATATTCAAAAGAGACCTCCAAGAGCTGGCTCAGACTCTGCAACAGAGGGTGAAAGTCAGATGGTGGCACACACAGGAGCAATATGAGTGACTGAAGCAGCTTCAGGAGATTCCTAGATTCCAAGGCTGGAACGGATTATTGCCATCATCTAGTCTGACCTCCGGTACAACACAGGCCATAGACCTTGCCCAGAATAATTCCCAGAGCAGAGCTTTTAGAAAAACATCCCAATCTCAATTTAAAAACTGTCAGTGAGGGAGAATCCACCTCGGCCCTTGGTAAATGGTTCTAATGGTTAATTATCTCACCATTAAAAATGTACGCCGTATTTCCAGTCTGAATGTGTCTCGCTTCAGTTTCTAGCCATTGGATCAAGTTACACCTTTCTCTGCTCAACTGAAGAGCCCATTATAAAACATGAATCCCTCACGTAAGATATTATAGACTGTCATTAAGTCACCCTGTCACAGGATAGGTCCACCCAGTCAGGTTGGTACCAGGTTGTGGAGGAACTGAAGTAGATCTGGGGCGGCCCAACTGGCCTAGTCTCCCTAGCCACCGCAGCAGTCCTGGCTCCTAGGGCAGCGTAGCCTAATGGTCAGGATCAGGGCAGCAGCCCTTCGGTGAGGGTCCATGGCCCAACAGCACAAGTCACTAGGGCTGCCCTTCTGGGTGTGGCAGTGCGGCCTAGTGGCCAGAGTCAATGGAACCGCCCTTGGCCGCAGGGCAATGCGGCCTAGTGGCCAGAGTCAATAGAACCACCTTTTGCAGCAAGGAAGTGTTGCCTAGGTCAGCCCTTCTCCACTGGCTCCTACCTATTCCACAGGTCCCAGCCCAGGGCCCTGTCTTGCCGCAGGGGTATCTGCCTCCAACTCAGCTGGGATCCTTCCCAAACATGCCAAGTCAAAGCCCGGTACCTCAACTGGATCAATGCTTAGTCCACCTAGGCTACTTCCCACCCATTCTTCAGCAGCTGGTAGTCTCAGGGATTCTGTGGTCTCTCCTCCATCTCTGGCACTGGGTGGCTGGGGGTTGGTTGCAGCCACAGCCTGGCTGGCCTCTGAATCCTGGAGCACTGGCAGTCTCTCTGCAGGAGTCTGCAATGCACCTCTGCTCCCTTCAGCAGTCATCTCAGCCTGAGCTGAGCGGCTCTTTCATATCCTGGTTCCAGCTGAAGCATGCCCAGCAGAGATGAGGGGGCATGGCCTCCTCGGCCCACAAAGTATGATTAACCCCTGCTGAACCAATGCGGGGTAGGTAAACCCCATCACGCACCCTTTTACTGTCTGTTTGTTAAACTAAATAGATTTAGTTCCTTGATTCTACCACTGGAAGGCATGTTTTCTAATCCTTTAATCACTGTGGCTCTTCTGTCAATATCCTCTCCAATTTATCAACACCCTTTTTGAATTGTGGGCACTAGAACAGGACACAGTATTCCAACGGTAGTCACACAAGTGCCAGATTTAGAGGTAAAATAATCACTGTACTCCTACTTGAGATTCCCCTTTTTATGCATCCCAGCTTTAGCTTTTTTGGCCACAGCATGAGTTCGTGTTCAGCTGATTATTCATCATGACCCGCAAAATCTTTTTCAGAGTCACTGCTTCCCAGAACAGCATCCCCCAGCATGTTACGTATGGCCTAAATTCTTTGTGCCTAGATGGAGACATTTACATTCAGCCGTATTTAAATGCACGTTTGTTTGTTTGCGCCCAGTTTACCAAGTGATCTAGATCACGCTGAATCAGTGAGCTGTCCTCTCCATTCTTTACCACTCCCCAATTTTTATCTCATCTGCCAACTTTATCAGTGATGATTTTATGTCCTCTGCCAGCTGATTGATAAAAAACGTGAAAATCTAATTCCTTCCTGCAGCTAAACACTTTTCTCCTTTGCTGCTTGAAGCTTCCAGAATGTCTCTGATGCCATCTACATATTTTACTATGTTTAAGCAGTTGTGTAGTGCTCTGATGCTATCAAACAAGTCCATGATGCGTTGGTTCCCTCCAAATCATGGGTATTTCAACCCCAAAAGTGACCACATACTCTATACCAGAAAGCTTCAACCAACAGAGATGGTGAGTAAATATCACTACCGAGAGGTTATAGCTGTCTCATGACTTCATTTACAACTGTGTAGCCCCACTGAAGACAGAATATGGCCCATTACTTCTTGCTCATGTGGTACTGAGTTGGATGAAATAGAGAGACGAGGGGAGTGAGACAATATCTTTAATTAGGTTATCTCACCCACCTTCTCGCTCTAATATCTTGGGACCAACATGGCTACAACAGCACTGCATAGAACGGTAGATGAAATAGACAGGCAATGCTTTTATATCGATCTAGTTATATAAGCCAAAGCAATCACCCTCCTTAGTATTAATTTTCAACCACTGATAGTTGGTTTGGTATTGACCAGAGACAACATATGGCAGCCCCTGCTGTGAGGAGTTTATGATCTAAAAGAGAGACACAGAGTTGACAGGATGTACTGGGAAATCACAAGGAGGGAGTATCTTGTTGGGGAGTGGGGCAGGTGTTCTGTTTTTTATCTCCTTATCATCCTCCCCAAGAAACAGAGGATGCTTTTCATAAGAGGCATTTACCTACAAATCTTGTTGCCTGGGTCACCATGTGCATAAACCCAGAGCTCGTGTGAATATTTATTATCTAACAAGTCACTGTCTAAACCAGGAAACCCCACTGGCAGCAAATTCTTCATGCAGTTCATACATGCACACGCATAGACAGTTACCTTAATGAGGGGTACCTCACCTTGGTGACGTGAAAAACATCAATGTCCTCCTTATATTGCTCAAGGAGCCATGAGATCAGTTCAAATATCCGATCGTGATGCTCCTCTTTGTGTAGCAAGAGGCTCATCATGGGACCAAGGGCTTTGATGATGGCCTGCTTGAGCTGCATAGATGAGACACAGAATTTATGTTCCTAAGAATTCATTCAATATCATCCAATGGGCACACCTTTTCTACTTCTAATGAGTGCAATTTCCCTTGTTCCACTGTAGGAACGGCCCTATCTCTATATTTCCTGGTAAAGAACCGGGATTCGTAGGGTTGGTTTCAGGATTATATTCTAATGCACTTCACAACTATACCAGGTAAAATATTCCCCAGATTAGTAGGCATTCTCAGCCAACTCAAAACTGCTGTAATTCCACTGGAGCTGAATGGACTTATACCAGGAATTAATTTAGCCCACTATCCCGTGTTCATCTGCACATTAGGTGCCTAAAACTAGAAGCTATGTACACTGTGTACAGACAGAATTTCCATGATGTGGTGACATTATAAATATATGGGGTTTAGATGTTTTACATGACACTCTGTTCCATCCAAAAGGACCTACCATTAAATGCCATCATCACAGAAAGTGACAGATACATAGAATTTAACATTACAATTTCTGCTAAAGATTTAGAAAGCCGGCAATTCTCACCTCCAGATCCTCACATTGCAGCCAGTTGCTGGTCACATGGCAATAGAATGGAAGAATTGTATCGAAGAATCGCAATGCACCCATGCTGGGGAATGTGCTCTTATCCCAGCTAGTCAAATATAGATTTATTGCCCTTGACCATTTTTCCAGAACTGTATGGAAGGAAAGAAGACAGGCAATGTGAAAAAGACATATTAGTAATGAGGAGAAGTTGCTTTATCAGTGAACTCACCCAGGCTAAAGTTTACTACAATTCCATGGCAGCTACTGCTTAGTTCAGGACTAGACGCTGAAATCCCATATCAATTTTGAGCTATTTCTCTTCCCCCCATTCCATGTCTTGTTTCTGAAAAGGCTTTTAAATTTGCATCTCTCAATCTTTTTTCAATTACCATCATTTGAAGACAAATTTTTTCTCCCTTCCTTGTTACCTCTTAATTAGAGCTGGTTGAAAAAGCAGTTTAAATTAAATTAAAAATCTTTACTGATAGGTTTTTTTTCTTCAAAATTGCAAAGTATAAAAATCATTGATATTTTTCAAAAATCAAAAAAATTCAGCCACCTCTTTAGCTGCTCCAAAACACTGGACGCACACTTCCTGATCAAAATTCTCATTGACATTTTTCAGGTTTGTTTTTCATCAAATTTGGAAAGAAAAATTATGGAAAATATAATTAAAAATTAAAATATTTCAACCAGCTCTCCTCTGAATGACTCGCGTCCTCTGCAGTTATTGTTTATTTAACCCTTACACTGTATGATTTCATCTTGAGTTATAGTTTGTCTGAAAGATGTTCAGTGCCCCTAACATCCATTGGCTTTACTGGGCTTTGAAGGTATTGGGGAGCACTTTGCCCTAAAAGTAGATGTATCTAGTGTCCTTGCTAAGAAGAATTAGGGCCCAATCCTGTTCTCTATGAAGTTGATGGCAAAATTCCCATTTACCTCAAAGGCACAGGATTAACCCCTTACTGAGCATCACCTGAAAAGCAAAGGAAGAGAGAAGTGGAGAGGAAGAGAAGATAGAGAAAGAGGGTGAAAGGAGATGATG
>NW_027054586.1:0-11067 GCF_011386835.1 Chrysemys picta bellii
TCGCCTGCATGGCTACGAGCGCCTAGATAGAGTCCACTTGGCACTCCATGATGCTTATCAGCCGATCCGTGTTTTGCTGCTGGTGCTCCGTGCTTTGCCACTGGTGCGCTGCGTTTTCCTGGCGGATCCTGCCTTTGCTCTCCCTCCACTCCTGCGCTTTTTGATTCTCTTTAAGAGATTGCTTCATCACTTCTTGCAGCATGTCTTCTTTGCTTTTTCACGGCCTCTTCCTGATTCTTTGCAGTCTCTCAGCCAATGATAACACGGACGGCTGAGATCTCAAGTTTTCATTTGTAAAGGCAAAATGCAACACTTAACAGAGGCAGCATTGTTTATATCAGACAGAGTAATGATTCCCCGCACTTAAGGAGGGCACACACAGTCTACACAATAGCATAATTTTCCCATCCCAAAGAGAGCGCACATAACCCATAGGAGCCCCAAAATGGTGAGTAAGGGGGACTGATTGTTTCAGGGTTGCACTGTCCTCTGGGTTTCTGTGCCTTGGGGAGAGCCAACAGTTACAGGGGGCACCTACACTGAACACTGTCCCAACATTTTCCACAGGAGTTCATTCTGGACGATATCTCGCTGCTGAGGGTGACCTGGGAAGCAAGGGAGGGTCTTCTGCTGCAATGCGGCTTCCGCCCTGGCCCATATGCAGCTTGCCTGTGTGCAGCAATGGTCCCCCTGCCCCTCGCGGCACAGGGGTGCGGACACATTAGCCTGACTGGGACCAGGACCACGGTGGCTCTCCCAAGAAACCTGCGCAAGTGCATTGCCCACATTCTGGATGAGACTTTCAAAGAGATTACCGAGGCCGATTACCACAATGTGATAGACCACATCAATGCGCTATTCCGCATCTAGGCATGCATGCAGCCCTAACCCTCCTCTCCCAAAGAGCCCGCACTGAAAAAATTCCTTCCCGAAAAAAAGCTGCTTACCGGGAACCTGCTCTTCTGTTTGTCCTCCACCGAGTACCAGCCACTGCGACTGGCTGCCTTCCTCCTGGCTCGAGATGAGCTCCTGGCTGCATGCTTCCAGGGATTCCAGGGTGTCTCCCCCCACCCCAGCACCCTCACTCCCACTTTCCTCCTCCTCCTCCTCCTCCCGCTCTGAAGTGTCCATAGTGGTGCTTGGAGTGGAGGTGGGGACACCCCCAAGGATCGCGTCCAGCTCTTTGTAGAATCGGCAGGTCGCGGGGGGAGCACCCGAGCAGCCGTTTCCCTCGTGGGCTTTGCGGTAGGCACTCCGCAGCTCTTTCACTTTAATCCTGCACTGCAGTGCATCCCGGTCATGGCTCCTTTCCATCATGTCCCTTGATATCTGCCCGAAGGTATCGTAATTCCTACGGCTGGAGTGCAGCTGGGACTGGACAGCTTCCTCCCCCCAAACACTGATGAGTTCCAGCAACTCGCCATTGCTCCATGCTGGGGCTCGCTTGGCGCGTGGTGGAAAGATTCGCTGATAGCACTCCACGCCTGGCTGAGCAAACAGGAAGGGGATTTTTAAAATTGCCAGGGAATATAAAGGGCGGGTCTGATGGTTGGTCACGTGAGGCCAGGGCAGTAGAGTTTGAACTGATGACCAGAGTGGCTAGAACAGGCATTGTGGGATACTGCCAAATACTTCTGGAGGCCAATCAGAGTGCATTGGGCGGCCACACTGGCGCCGCAGCGCAGCAGCGGTGGCGCAATAAACTTTATTCCACTCGGGGAGGTGGAGTACCAGCAGTGCTGACACAGCACTGTATGTGCCTTGCCAGTGTGGACGGGGAGTGAGGTACAGCGCTGTGAGAGGCTTTATTGTGCTGTAACTCGCAAGTGTAGCCAAGGCCCAAGGGTGCAAACACCACGTGGTTAAACTGTTTCAAGAGCCAGTCTGTGATTAGAATCAAGGAAAGGTGTCATACAACATAACTGATAATTAAATCAGTATGGTTTGTTAAACGTTTTAGGGTAACTTGATCTAATCATCTGGATTTGTTGGTTGAGTTGTTGCTCAGCCTCTTAAACTGATAGTTTAAATGATCAGACGTTGTTTCCAGTTTAATTACAAAAGAACCATTTAAAATGATTGAAGTGGTTCTGATGGTGAACAGTATGCTGAAAGCATAGTTATTTTCCTGGTAGGAATTTAGCTTCTGTTGTAAGTTCTGATGGAAGATGTACAATGTGATGCAGATCTAGTTCTGTCTTGCAGGGTTTTAGCTTATTCTTCAGTGTAGTAGATGATAAAAAGCTATGTTTTATCACTACTTGTAACCAGATCTACCAACAAAGGGGAGAACTTCCCTTGGGCAAAATAAAATGCCAGTGTTAACTACTTCATAATCCTTGAACAGAGGTCTTTCTATTGATAAGTCTTTCAGTAAGTATAGCTATTTGTAACTTAATATTTTGACTCTTAAGAGTGAACTTCAGAGCAAAGTGAAATACAGTGATGGAAGTTGTTGCAGTAGGAAGATGGAGGTGAGGGACTCGTTCAGTGAAGTATAAATGGTCTTTGACCTTAATCACAGAAATTGGAGCTGGAGAAGACCTATTAAATTGTCTGACTTCTGGGTTCTTAAACGGTCTCTGACAGTGGCCTACATCTCATTAGAGTGATTCTCATGAACCACCTTCTCAGCTATTTGTTATCAGGGTGGACCATCTTACTGGTGATAACTTAATATCCTTATTGCAATTGCAGCAATTGTTTATGTGGAAAATATTTAATGTATTTTCAACTTTTAGTGTAACTTAGTAGCTGAAGCCAAGGAGAACAGCCAGCACTTTGAGCAGCCAACTCTCTGTGAACTACAGATTGGAAGCCATTGGTCTAGCCATTATCCTGCCAGTACAGGATTGTCCCGTTCAATTTGATATCTAGTGTTTTGTCTAGATTTACTTTGTGTCTCAAGTGATGAGGTGCTTAGAATCCAATTGTTTACTATTAGGCCTGCATAAATAAAGATTTATTTGAATTTCATGTTAGGAAGGAAAGGGGATTCCATTCCTTACTCTCCCGTAGTCGTCTTATATGAGCTTGGGTGAATCACTTTACTTGTCTCTGTCTGAGATCCCCATTGGTAAAATAGAACGAACGCTTTCTGGTTTAACAAATATGTTAAGGAGAAATCCATAAATATTTGGGAGATGCTTAAGGTATTTCAATGATGGGGGGCATTTTTGGGATCCTAGATAGACAGATATGTGCTCTGCACAGTTTAAACAACGGTTTAAACAATTGTTTTATCTTAGTTATGTGGTATGGGAACAGAAGGGCTCTTGACATTTCTTTGTTAGTAGCTACAATTACTTTGAGGCTAATTTTGTATACTAAGCCTTTTTGGGTATGTAAATTCCTTTAATTGTTGTTTGTTTATTTTTTGTGCAGTAGTACATAGGAGTCCTAATCATGGGACAGACCCCTATTGTACTAAGGGACTGTACACAAATAGAACAGAACCCATATTCTTGTCCCACTATCTATAAGATCTGCCAGGAATAACTAGATGCCAGTTCTCTGTGACTTCTAGGGCAAAAGTATAAAGAAGTATTGTTTTAGCACTTTTTTGAAGCATCATTGTAGGAAACTAAGAGTGAGAGGCAAAATCATGGGCTGGATCATAAACTGGCTAAGAGAGAGAAAACAAGCTTAAATGGTCAGTTCTCCCGGTGAAAGGATAATGGTGGGGTGCCACAAGATTTCATGCTAAGGCTGGTGTTTAATGATCGGGGAAAGGGTTGAAGAATGAAGTGTCAAAATTAGCTGTATGTATGTATGTTAACGTACAGCTGTTTAGAGTAATCAAGACTGGGGGACCTTCAGAGAGACCTAACCATGCTAGCTAAATGAGAAACATGACTGTAGTTAAAGTAAATGCTGACAAATGCAAAGTAATGCGCATATAAAGGAATAATGTGAATTACTCATGTACCTTACTGAGTTCCAAGTTAGCTGTAACAATTTGGATAAAAAGACCTGACCATCACAGCGAAGAGCTTTATGAACTCCTTGGGTGGCTGTAGGGCAGCCATAAAGAAAAGAAAAGGGAGGGCAAACAAAATGTTAGGATATAAGGAATATGATTAAGAATAGTGCTAAAAGAAAATGTTATATAAATCAATATCTCCCCTTTTGGAATACCGGGTTCATTTCTTGTCATCCCATCTCAAAAAGGATATAGCAGAAATAGAGGAGGTTCAGAAACGAGTGACGAGAATAGTTAGTCACGGAAAAAATCTCTTGAAGAGAAATAGAATAAACTGGAACTGTTTATCTTGAAGAGTAGACAGTTGAGAGAGAATCTAATAAAAGCATACAAATTAATGAATGGTATAGAGAATGTGGGTCAGGAACTTCTGTTCACTTTTTCTAATAATACATTAATGAGGGGACATTCAATTAAATTATCACAAGGTAACATTTGAAAAGGTCAGGAACTTAGCAGGATTTGGAGAACACTTACGTGGGTAACAAGAATATGGTTATAATATTTTTTTTGAAGTTTTGGAAGGATCTGGCTATAGTAGGTTGTGTTTTGAAATGTGTTTAGCTAACAGGATTTAACCAACAAGGTTTTTAAACATTAGCGTAGAAAAGGCAAGTCATGCTTTAAAAAGAATGCTGACCGGTCATTTGTCAACCCAGCTAGCATGTTTTTAAACACAATTTGCACTGTCTAGACTGTGGAAAGTCCTTTTTAAAGTGAACATTTGTTGGTTAAATATGTTTCAAACCACAGCTTATTTTGCTAGTTTTCCCATGGTTAATCCAAACTGGCCTTCGGTAGCATTTCTAGCACCTCCTGGAGCATCTAGTAATGATCCAGTGTGACAGTTCCTATATGTGGAGTAAAGAGAGTTTCTCCCAACCTAGAAGTGCAATGGGAGGGCTGAGAAAAAAGCTCTATGTAATTTTAAAGAGCACCACTTGTCCTTAAACATGTTTGGGTTTCTTGCAAATTGTTTTCCTCTAACGCACTTTAGGTCAAAGAACCAAAGAGATTGCTAAAAGCACCAGACCATGCATAACTTTTATTGATGAGCATTAAATTCAGTTAGCACAGTTTCATATTGATCCATCTTGCTTTTAGTAAGGCTTTTGACACAGTCCCAAATGACATTCTTATGAACAAATTAGGCAAATGTGGTCTAGATGAAATTACTATAAGGTGGGTGCAGAACTGTCTGACAGTACTCGGAGTAGTTATCAATGGGTCACTGCCAAACCAGGAGGGCCTAGCTCGTGGGGTGCTTCCGGGGTCTGTCCTGGGTCCAGCTGGAGAATCTCCACCATTGGAGGTTTTTAAGAATAGTTTTACCAGCACCTGTCAGGGATAGTCTGGATATACTTGATACTGCCTCAGCACAAGGCGTGGACTAGATGACCTTTTGAGGTCACTGCCAGCCCTACATTTTTATGATTCTGTAGAGAGGCACATGCTAATGCAACATTGCTTTATGCAAGGAAACATCCAGGTGAAAGTTAGAGACCTGATGTGAATTAATAATACTTTTGTTATATCCAAAGGATAAGAGTTTGGGGCCAAACTGTCCCCTCTGTTACATCCGTGCAACTCCATTGATGTCTATGGGAATACCTGGGTGTTACTAAGAACATACTTTGGCTCCAGTGTAGAGCATTGGAGACAGAATGTGGCAGAACAACGTGCTCCCCGCTGTTTAAAATAAAAACAAAATTGCTCGTCGAGGTTACAGAAGGAATCTTTCTAATGTGAACTGATGCATTGTGCTTTTGCTGCACACAGCCTAAAACAGCTCTGTGTATGGTCTTCTGTGCCTCTGGATGAACCATTTGGGAAGGATGGAATGGGGTATGAGGGCTGCAACTACCATGGTGGAGTAAATTGTGGATGAGTTCAGGTCCACCACAAGGTCCCCTCTCCAGTCTTTTCTATAGCATTTACTGAAATTGTACTAGTGCTGTGATGCAGCAATTCAATCCTGCCTTGTCCCATCTTAAATCCTTGCCATATCACTTTTCAGCATTACCCCTGTTGTGCTAAGCACAGAGGTATTTTAGCTTTGAGTTGAATTTGAATCCCCTCCAGCTAGGCTTTCTTATATGGGTAACTTACGTACACTGTTAGTGCGTTCGGTGAAGTTATTACAAAACCTACAGTTCCTTTCTCATGAAGATTGATGAACGATCTTTTTCTCACCAAAACTTTCTTTAGAGTTTAATAGACTTATATAAATTAATTAAATAGAAGTACAGTGTTTTAAAAACTACACACAGTAGGATTAATTAATTAAGAAGGAAAGATCCATTTTGCTTTGCATTTCTGTATTTTAGGGCATAACGAAAGAATTTTTAGTGAAGTTTGTGGGGATAACTTTTCCTACTGACCAGTGTAATAAAGATATTGTAACAGCTGCAAGGTATTGGTTACACTGCTGGAATTCATTCTGGTGTACACAGAATTTTTTTTATGCATGCCTTTTGGAAAAAAAACAATTTGATAGCAGGTGTGACCTTTAACCTTCCGAGACTTGAAGGACTTAATCATCCTCATTTGTTCAACACTGAATATACTTTGTGCAGAGAGGAAACAGAAGGGAAATGTGCATTTGAGGGGTTTTGTTTTCACAAAAATATTCAAGTTGGGGTTTTGTTGTTGTTGTTTTTCTTGTATAAAAGAAAATGAGATTTTTGCCTAGGAACAACATTTTGTACAAAGACTCCTCATTATAGACTTTTAATGGAAATGTTCAGTGAGCCCTAATTATGAAACAGATGCAAAATGAACACAGTTCCCTATCCAGCCTTGTCTGACTGAACAGGCAGCAGCTGCTGTTGCAGTTCTGCTGGGAAGGTGTCACAGCATACTTCAGCAATACATTGTTCCAACCAGACCACCTTCTGGGGGTATTTTGGGGACAGGGGTAGAGGTGTGGCCATGGTTAAGGGTTGAAGAGAGGGGGTAGCTGCCATGGAAACTACTGCAGCAGCTCTGCAGCCTGAGGTGAGTGGAGTGGTTGGGGAAAGGGGAGTGTTCTGGTCTCTGGAGCACCTCAGTGGAAAGCCAGTTTTGTGGAGAGGAGAGTATTTGTCTCTATAGAGCAGCCGCTTACTTAATCTTTCATTTTTATCGTTTAATTATCTACTGATTAGAGTGAAGGCTATTGGAATTGATGTGAGTCAGGCATGTGCTTGGCAAACTTCTCTACATAACCCTGCCAACACATCACAAATCTGCTTGCAACAGCCCATACCGTTCCAGTACCAGACCGATCTCTCTGGGTAACATGCTGCCACATGTGCCAAATAATGTGGTGGTTCAGTTATTTGTAGTAATGTCCAGATTAGAGAATGAAATTCATTTTCACAGGTGACAGAACGTGCATTGGAATGCAAATCTTTTATTTCTAAAGGCTAGAAATTGGTTGGTCATTGGGTCAACGTACTAAAGATAAGAGTGTAGATATCCACCTCTCTCTTGCACTTCAACCTGAGTGTACAGTCAGATTTCAAAAATCTTTCCTTGGTTTTCTTCCCTTAGCCCTCTACTCAAAAGAGTTGATCATGCCACCAGAGCTTTGACCTTTTTTATTACATGAATGAAGGTAGAGGTTCATAATTTGTATAGTTACATGGAATGATACCTTAAATTGAGAGTGGCTGTCATTCTGAAAAATTCTTGAGCATTTAATTATAGCTTTCTAGCTAATTTGTCCTTTGTTCATTCTTGTTTATAAGCCTTTTGGCTTTGAGGTAATCCAAAAGCTTGTTGGTTTATGCGAACATTTCTTTTCATACATGGTCTTATTGCTACTCAAATCTGATTCAAATAATTTTGGGTAGAAACCTTTCCATGTATTGGTGATACCTTGAGAGTGGTCTGCAGAACTTTGTCCTTACCACATTCAGAGCACTCAGCCACACTGACTTCTAAAAACCAGCTATCTGCCAATTGGGCTGAAAGAGGAAGGATGGTCTTGTACTGGGAATGAGTGGATCTGGGATCTGTTCCTAACTCTGCAACAGAATTCCTTTGTGATCTTGGGCAAGTCACTTAGGCATAACATTTTGAGAGAGTCCACTAGTTTTGGATGCTACAAATTTTGGCTTTCTAATTTGATGTTTTTTCAGAGGTAACTGCATTGACCTCATCTGAAGTTGAGACTTTTCAGCATCTCTGTTTTAAGTTTCTCACACTGGACATCCAAAGTTAGTGGCCATGTGGTAATTTTGACCTTAATGTCTCTGTTTGAGTTTCTGATCTGTAAATAGAGAATTATAACCCTTCCCTATGGATGTTGTGAGGATAAGTGCAGGTTTACTGTTTGTGTGATGCTTACTTGCTACGATGATGAACATGACAGAGAAACCCATACATAAAATTGATGTTCTAAGTAGGTCTCTAATGTAGGTGGAAAAATGATACCCTATCTTAACTTCTTCCATGGAGATTTTTTTTCTTTTAACATTTATATAGAGATTTATAAGCGTGTCGTGCTTTTCAGAGACAATAAAGGCCCAATGATTGCCTGACAGAGTTTACCATCTAGGCTGGGAGTTTTGAATCTAGATCAAGGTTGTTACATCAAGGCTTAAAAATTTTTTGCAGGCACCTCTTTGCCAGAGAACTTAATCTACTTTCCAGAGTCCATTGTGAAAGATGGGAAGGCCCCACTATCCAGAGGTAGAACCATAGTGAGAAGTCCAGTCCCTCTACTCCTAGAAATGGGGAAGGGTGATGAGATTCCTACTAGATCCCGCTTAGGGATTCCTAGATCCCACTTAAGAGATTCCATCTTTCATATTACCCTCCAGCTAAAAGGAAGGTTTCAAATGTGCCAGTTACCAGCCCCCTTTGGCAGTTGGAGGGAAGGAGCATTCTCTCTCTTCTCCTTCCCATCCCAAAGCCTCCTATCTTCTGCATAGGTAAGGGGCTCCACAATGCCTCCTCAGCTTCCTGGCTGTTGTAGCTGGGCACTGGGCATTCTGCCATTCTACCACTTCCCTCCAGCTTCCTGGCTGCTAACTCAGAGCAATGTTTGCTAATCTATATTCCCCCCCATTTCTATCCCAGTTAATAGCTCTGATGTCTGTTTCCACTGCTACTCATAGCTTTCTCAAGCAGTAGTACAATTGATGGGATGTCAGTTTGATGGTTGCCCACAGTTTTCAGAATTGCAGCAGTAAAAACTAACTACTATCAAGTCTGTTTTCACTCTGTTAAATCATAGGAGAACACTGAGGAGCAGGACCAACAGCAGCAGAGAGGGGTATTACAGTCTTCTCTCTCTCTCTCTCTCTCTCTCTCTCTCCAACCCAGCAAGACAGCACTGCGTTGTTAACCTTCCAAATGTGAAATGCATTTAATCTTCGCAACAGCAAGGGATAGAAACTCTTTGTTTAATTAAGTCAAAGGAAAACTAAAATTCTGCAGAAGTTGGCATAGGTTCTTCTATGCGTCAGGAAAAGCTGCTTACTCTCCAGTGGCAGATGGATTTTTCAAGTCCTCCATTACCTCAAGTTTCCCAGTTTGTTCATCACTAAATGCAATGAGACTTTCCATTTTCCCTATAAATTCTGGGAATTACGAGCACCTGCTCCATCAATAGTGATGAGTTCCATGATTATTTACAAATATGTGTTCAACTTCTTGAAGTCGTCAGTTTGGGTTTAATCAAAATATCAGTTTCTGTAGCCCAACAGTAGGAAAATAAATGCTCTATTTAATATTCTAAAAGCTGAGGACAAACTACAGTGAAACATATCTGTCTACAAGGTTTAGTTTTGTTTTTGTTTTTTTTAAGGACTTTTCATCCTGTTTTGGTTATAAAATGAAAATGTTTGTTTTCTTGTGATTCCTTTGTATTTCTAAAGTACAGTTACATTTAAAATGCTATGTCATTTTAATTTATCTTTATCTTTATATTTTTCTATTTATCAGGAATTAAGTGGTTAAGAGTTGTAGTTATTCTCTGTATCATTTGACACCGACCACATGCACTTAGCCATGATGCTTAAAAGATGGATTAGAAACTAGGTTTAGTTTGTCTAGCTTTATCTGTTCTTTCATCTTCACAGCTGATGTAAGGAGTGTGTCATTGATGATGCCCAGTAATAGGTATGCTAACGTGTAGCTTATTTTATGCTTTGAATTAGAGTATTGCTTGAAAAACATATTTTTGATTATTCCTTTCTTATCACAGCTATGCTGGTCAGCATATCTGTGAAGTGGTATGTTAAGTTATTCTACATAAGATTGTGCTTTCTGCTTTGTCTAAATGAGTCCTAACTTTTTAGGGGCAGTCCTAACTTTTTATACACGGGTGGTTTTTGTTTCTTTGTTTTTGTCACCATAACTATATTGGTTTAGTAACATATGTAGTTAAAGCAGTACAACACCCTAGTGTGGACACAGCTATACCTGTACAAAGATGCTTATAATGGTACAGTTAATTCCCCAGAGCCAGGATTTCACTCAGTATCTTTTGCAGGGACAATGTATCTTATTTTTAGACAAACTGATTTTTTTTTAGTTGCTCCTGGAACAATCTCAGAAGCCCTCATAAATTTTGAGCCATTAATGCAGTGGTGTGGGAATTAGCAAATCTGTACTCTTTTAGAGAACTGAGAATTTAGTACTATAAAGTGACTTTTTTTGGTGAAAAATGGTCTCTTAGTTAGTGTCTTCTATCTACGGAATATAGAAACAGTATTAAAGATGACTATTGAAAGTAAACCAAGTTCATGCTTTACCTGAAACTGTGGTTTTAGTTGCATCTTCGGAACATCTGTTTGTCATATCCATAGATACTGAATCTTTAAGTGGATTTATGGTTTTCCTCCAGAGACTGCTTTTTGGTCATCTTAATTACAATTTTTTAAAATATGAAGTGTATACTGAAGATTATTACTCCATGAACTAAGATCCATTTGAAGAAGAGAAAGTATTCGCAACCAATACATTTGTGCCTGTTCTCTCTTGCTATTCAGAATAACTTTGGTAGAGCTAGATTTCTAGTAAAGAAGCAACAACAACATTTGCAGTTGAAACAGGTTTTATTTGGGTACCTTTGGGGGTTCCAGTTTTCTGGA
>NW_027054587.1:0-11000 GCF_011386835.1 Chrysemys picta bellii
ATGGATGAAATTCCAATTTAAATCATTAGTTTATTTATTTATTTATTTTAACTACTGGATGTGGATGCGGACTGGCCGCGTATAGTAACCAGGAAAGGGCAGGTAGTCACGCCTGTACATAAATAGGGGGTGGGGTTCTGGAGGGCAGTTAGGAGCAGGGGTCCCAGGAGGGGGCAGTCCGGGGACAAGGAGCGGGGGGTAGGGGGCTGGGAGTTCTGGGGGGGAGCTGTCAGGGGGCAGGAGTGTGGAGAGGGATCGGAGCAGTCAGGGGACAGGGAGCAGAGGGGTTTAGATGGGTTGGGAGTTCTGGGGGGGGCTGTCAGGGGGTGGGGAGTGGTTGGATGGGGCGTGGGAGTCCCAGGGGTCTGTCTGGGGGTGGGGGTGTGGATAAGGGTTGGGGCAGTCAGGGGACAAGAGGCAAGGAGGCTTAGATAGGGAGTGGAGTCCCGGGGGGCAGTTAGGGGCAGGGGTCCCAGGAGGGGGCAGTCAGGGGACAAGGAACGGGGGGAGGGTTGGGGGTTCTGGGGGGGCGGGAAGTGGGAGGGGCAGGGGCGGGGCTAGGGCGGGGCTCCTCCCGTCCTCTTTTTTGCTTGTTGAAATATGGTAACCCTAGTAAAGCAGCGCTCCGGGGAAAGACCGGGGGGGGGGGGCTGCGCACTCTGGTGGATCATAGCAAGTTCGATATAACGCAGTTTCACCTTAACACTAAGCTTTTTTGGCGCCCAAGGACAGCATTATATCGAGGTAGAGGAGGGGAAGAGGTTGTGCTGGGGTGGAGAGAGTGTGGTGTACTCAGAGTAACCTGCCTACTATACAGGAAGAAGTCTCAAATGCAGCCTTTTTGCATATTCAGAGATGATTCACCCCCAGAACAGGAGCTACTGCCCTTATACGGTGACTGCAGATCACCAAAAGGAGTCTGGCAATACAGTGTACAGCGATATGGCCCTTTCAGCTGTGTACATGTCACTCCTTCCCAACTGACCCTGCAGCACAAGGTATTTACTACCTGTTTCAATTTTGCTGTCAGAAGTTGCAGGCTGATTTGCTAGCTTTCACTAACAATGCTTTACAAAATGCAAGGAAAACAATCCCACATTAATGGTTAAAAATTAAAAACCAGGCAAATCTGGCCAAATCTTACATGCATGTGCTGTTATTCCTTAACTACTGCAAAATCCTTGAGTGTGCAACTGCCCTTGGTAGTGAAGCCCTCTCACAGCTGGTTTTGCATTTTTAAAATCCAGGAGCACAGTCTTGTCAGTAGGGATTTTTGTACAGAGGGTTTATGTCACAGGACTTCTGCATGTGGCTCTTTTGCAGAATTTGGCCCCAGGGGAGGAGTTAAATCAAGGCTTTGTGTAGGATATTTCCTCTGCATGGAAATACCTTTGGCATTCTCTGAAAAGTGCAGGATTGCGTCCTAAATGGAAATGTTAGCAAGGATTGTACGCCCTTAATTGAGGAGCTGCTGAATTCTATCAGATGTAATCATGGTTAGACAGAGCTCTATATATTGTATGCTGGCTTTGACTGGACTACAAATCCCACGATGCAGCGGTGGGTGCCCCATAGAACTGAACTGAGCTTCGGTGTTGAGTGACTGCGAAGGGGTGGTGGTGGGCTCCGATTTTGCACTGGGAGCTATAACTGAAAGTTTCTGATCCCTTTGGGATCTGGGCCAAGGAAAAGCCCTGTTGTTGAGTTGTTGGGCTTGAAGAAATGCAACCAGGGTTAAGATGATAGTACACTACAGCTGAATACTTGTCAGTACTGAGTCCTAGCTCACAGACTCCTCCTCCCTGGTTTGGCATTGAGAGCAGGAGCCGGAGACTGGCAGTTGTGCTGCAGATTTGAATTTGCCTCTCTGTCAGTTGAGGAAAGAGTGAGTTACCCCTGGGACTGTGCTCTCTGGGTGGAAGGTCCAGTGTTACGATTCAGTGTGGCTACATTAAGTCTAAGAAGGAAAAAAGAGGGGGGATTCATTGTATGGTCAGAATCGGGGGTTAATTCTCTCTGATCTAACAGCTGGTGTTGCCAGCTCAGACTGTGCAGTCTTGACTAGTCACAATACAAAATTGCCTCACACTACTTTTTGTTTCAACTGGACTGCCTTTAGCAACAGAGGGTCCTGTGGCACCTTTAAGACTAACAGATGTATTGGAGCATAAGCTTTCGTGGGTGAATGCCCACTTCGTCAGATGCAACTGCCTTTGCCAGACTTCCAGAGTGCTGGCCTGAACTCCTGCTCGCCTAGCGCACCAATGTAAGAGAGGGACCACAACTATAAATTGAAGGGAGAGCATGCACTCAGGGTCAGGGTGGATCTGTTTGTGATTAGGGGCAGGGCCCTACCAAAATCATGGTCCATTTCGGTCAATTTCAAGGTCATAGGATTAAAAAAATTGTTAATTTCATATTTCAGCTATTTAAATCTGAAATTTCACGGTGTTGTAATTGTAGGGGTCCTGACCCAAAAAGGGGGGGGGATGTCACAAGGCTGATGTAGGGGGGTTGTGGTACTGCTACCCTTACTTCTGCACTGCTGCTGGTGGCGGCGCTGCCTTCAGAGCTGGGCAGCTGCAGAGCGGCAGCTGTTGCCTGGGAGCCCAGCTCTGAAGGCAGAGCCATCACCAGCAGCAGAGCAAAAGTAAGGGTGGCACGGTATGGTATTGCCCTTACTACTGCACTGCTGTGTGCAGAGCTGGGCCCTCAGTCAGCAAGCTGCAGCTCTCCGTCTGTCCAGCTCTGAAGGCAGCACAGAAGTAATACGAATACTGCGACCCCCTTAAAATAACCTTGCAACCCCCCCCGAGGGCTGTCCTTAGGCATATGCAGCAGCGTAGGGCACCATGAAATTTGGGGCACCAAATTGTCCCAAATTTCATGGTGCCCTAGGCAGCTGCGTGCTGCATACGCGGCAGCACCAGCCCCATCCCTCGGCCAACACCCCCTGCAAGGGGCAGGGCCGTCCCTAGGGGGGTGTGCGGACCTGGACAACTTCCTCCATCCTGCCTCTTTCCCTTCCCCCCTGCTCCGCCCTCGGCCCACCCCTATTCCACCTCTTCCCCCAGCAACCCCGCACTCACCGGTAGCAGTGGGAAGCGGAGCAATGTGGCCCCAGCCCACTCCATTCCGCCAGCTTCCAGCCACTGGGAGCTGGTGGAGTGGAGCGGGCTGGGACCAGCTGCTCCACTTCCACCCCTGCTGGTGAGGGCGGGGGGGAATCCCTTCCCCCCCAAGCTCCCTCCCCTGAGCAACACGGCTGGGGTGAGGGGAGTGGAGCGGGCTGCTCCCGGCCCCCTGCTAATCCCCCAGGCCACTCTGGGCCTGCGGGGGCCCCAAAAGTGCCCCCCGAGCTCCTGCCTCCCAGACCCTGGGGAAGTGGGAGGAGGCCTGGGGCCCCACACAGCCCCCCCTGAAGGGGGGCTGCGTAGGACACCCAAATGGCTAGGGACGGCCTTGGACCCCCCTGCAAATCCCTTTTAGGTCAGGACTCCCAATTTGAGAAGCCCTGGTCTCTCCCTGTGAAATCTGTATAGCATAGAGTAAAAGCACACAAAAGACCAGATTTCACAGTCCGTGATGCATTGTTCATGGCCATGAATTTGGTAGGGCCTTATGTATGATGCTGTGATGTGGTCTCCACCATACACGGGCCTGGAAGGGTTAAGATGGCTAAACTGGCCAATTAACTGCCCAGGTTGCACCTGTAGAAGGAGACAGGGGGCAGGGATTTAAGCAGCTCAGACTCAGCTGGGCAGGAACTGGAGGGGCCTGTATTAAGACCAGGAGTTTAGAGCAGAAGGGGGCTGTAGGAAAAGAGGTGTGCCTGGGCTGCTAGAGGCAAGCAGTCCACAGTCCCTGCCTGGGAAGAGGGTGTGTGGCTTGGCAAGCCCAGAGAAGGGAGAGAGTCAGAGTCTGCAAATTTCAAAATTTCTTAAATTTTAATCACTTATTTTTTACCTGCACTCAGCACTTTTAAACTGTATAATCGCTTTTAAACCTGCATGTTTGTTTTAAGGCGCACTTATACTATGCAGCAGGGTAGATAAAATCAATGATTTTTTTTTATTTAAAATCGGATTTTTTGGATAAAATACTAGATAGTTTTAATTAAGATACATTATAGCTCAAAGATCTCTTATCATGGAATAGGGATTATAAATTCTGTAGTACGAGACAATATATTCATGTAATGTTTAAGAAAAGTTTTGTAAATGAGTTCCAATAGTTTATGAATTAGAGACCCAATTTTATGGGGTTTCAGAGGCTTCTGTATAGATTATTTAGGTTAATCTTTCTATCTACCCAATGGGACTCAGTGCTCAGTCTAGAAGATACCATCAGAGATGCTTAGTTTTGCAGTTCTCAAACTACGGATTTCTGTCTCCAGAGATAACATGCATGTTAATAGCAAAAATGTTTTTAAATAAATTAATTAATTAATATATAGAGGAGAGAAATAACAGACCTCAACCCTATTGTCCCGCTGCAAATTTGTGTACACAGAGTCAAAAAGTGCAAAGTTTCAAAAACTTCAATGAATCGAAGATTGTTGGGGGCAGAATAGATCTGGACAAGGAGAAGAAGTCTGTAGGGTTACCATCCGTCCGTATTTCCCCGGACATGTCCGGCCTTTGCGTCTTTAAATAGCCATCTGGGAGGAATTGGTAACAAGGTTAAAAGGTCTGGGATTTCCCCCCCTCTCCCCCCCCTTCCATGCAGAGTGCACACGGCTGATTGGGCAGCTGGGCCTGATTGCGCCGCTCCCATTGGCCTCCAGCAGCCAAAGCCCCTCCCCTGCTCCCCCCCGCTGCCTGCAGCCCGGTGTACAAACAGCCCCACCGGCAGCGTGTTTTGCCTACACGTGGAGCCAGCATCTGACCGGCATGGGCATGGTAAGGTAAGGGGAGTCCCGGGGGGCAGTCAGGGAGCTGGGGGAGGGTTGGATGGGCCTGCCTGGGCGTGGGAGGGTGAATATGGGGTGGGAGGGTGGCAGGTTATATTCTTTTGTGGTGCCCAAGCTCCAGCAATATCCAGGGCCGGGGGCCCTTCTCCAGCAATATTTGGAGCTGGCCCCCTGCCTGGAGCGGGCCTCGGCCTCCAACTGCCACCCCCCCTCCAGGCACCTCACCCCCCCATCCAGTAGCGTAGCTAGCGGGGTGCAGGGGAAGCAGCCGCTTCCCCTCAGCAAATTTGCCAAAAGCGGCGCCTTTCCAAAGGCGGCCGGAGGAGCGAGGAGGGGCACAGGCTGGCCGCCCACAGCGCAGCTAGCAGCCAAGGGTGGGCGGTGGGTGTGCGGCCGGAGGAGCGGGGGGGCGCCGCATGTTTCATCTCTGACCCCTACCTGTATCATGAGCCAAACCGAAATCCAAGAGCTAAAAAAACTCTCAATCTGGCTCCAGCCATCAGAGACTGACCTCATCCTTACTCTGAATTGTATTGCTTGGCTGGTATACACAGTATCTCAGTTCTAGGCTGAGAGCAACATAGAAGGTTTGTGTGGGCGTCTGATGAACAAATGTGGTTTGGGTGAGCAGCGGGCGCGCGGCTGGAGGAGTGGAGGGAGGCGCAGCATGCGGCCCGCAGCGCGGCCGGCTGCCGCGGCCGGAGGAGCAGGGGGGGCGCAGGCTGGTGGCCAGCAGCCATGGGGGGACGGCGGGCGCGGCCGGAGGAGCGTGGGGGCGCAGCATGGCAGCCGGCAGCCGCGGCCAGAGGAGTGGGGGGGGGCGCGGGGGTGGCACGGCAGGGCCAGAGGAGCTATGGGGGGGGGCGGTGCGGCCGGAGGAGCCAGCCAAGGGCGGGGGGGGGGCGCCTTTTTTCTGTTTGTTCCCCCTCCTCTTAGAAGCTGGCTACGCCACTGCCCCCGTCCCTGGCTGAAAGAAAGCAGCATGCCCCTCTCCCCTGCCTGCTTGTGCTGCCTGCTCCCCGCAGCAACTGCTGTCTGCTGCCCCAGGGTCCTAGTGCCCCCATCCACTAATGGCAAGGCAGGCTGCCCTTACCCTGCCCTTCCACCCTAGCCCTGAGCCTTTCCAATGCCCCAAACCCCTCATCCCCCTGCACTTTAATCCTCTGCTCCATCCCTGAGCCCCCTCCGGCATCATGAACCCCTCATCCTCAGACACACAGCCCTCACCCCTATACCCCCTCCTATCCCCAAACTCCGTCCCAAACCCCCTCCCCACGCACACCCTCCTGCCTTCAAACTCCCTCCCAAAGCCTGCACCCCCTCCCTTTGCACCGCCTCCCACCCCAAAACTCCATCCCAGAGCCTGCACCCCTCACCCCCTCCTGCACACCTACCCTCTGCCCCAGCCCCCACTCTCTATCCCAGAGCCTGCACCCTGCACCCCTCCTGCACCCTAATCCCCAGCCCAGGACCTGCACCTCAGACGTCATCCCCCCACCCAACTCCCCTCCCAGAGCCTTAGGCAGGTCGGGGGGGTGGGTTCTGGGCACCACCAAAATTTCTACAAACCTGCCACCCATCGGGGCAGTCAGGGGACAGGTAGGGTCCTAGGGGGGCAGTTAGGGTGGAAGGTTCTCAGGAGGGGGCAGTCAGGGGACGAGAAGCAGGGGGATTGGGGGTTCTGAGGGGGGCAGTCAGGGGGTGGGAAGTGGGAGGGAGTGGATGGGGGTGGGGCGGGGCTAAGGCAGGGCTCCCCCCAGTGTCCTTTTTTTTGATTATGGAAATATGGTAACCCTAGAAGTCTGGAGATAAATGTTAGAAGGGAGGGTCAAGCAGTAGAAACAAAAGTGAAACTGTTTGAGCATCATATTCCAAAAGTCTTGAGGTCTTTTTGTGTGTAGCCTTCATTTATTTGAGATCTACCATACCATTCTCTCACTAGAAGGGAAAACCGCTAATGGTAACAGGCCGTAAAAGACCCAGTTTGGGAATAAGAACCATTCAAGAAATATATGTTTGCTGATGATATTTTAAAGAAAGTCACACCAGTGAACTGGTGGAAATCACTTAAGCACTTGGATTCAGAGACTGTTGAAGTGATAATCTCACTTTTAACAGCAGTAGCTTCTTCTGCCAGTGTAAAAAGAATATTTTCTTCCTTTGGACTAATTCATTCCAAATTGAGAAATCGTTTGGGACCTGAAAAAGCAGGAAAGCTTGTTTTTCTTTTGCAGATTATGAACAAACAGGAAAATGAAGGTGAAGACGACTGAGTTAGCGGCAGAAGCCAATATTTTAAGTTTCTCATGTTGACCTGGCTGACAGTCGATTTTTTTTTTTAAATATTTCATTTTAACAAAAACAAACCTGATTTTAAAAAACTTGAATGTTTAACTAAATTCCAAAATTCATATGCTTGTTTTGTTAAAATAGTATGTTTGCTGTTGAAGAAAAAAATCCAGAATACATAACGTTGTTGTTTTAGTTAAATAAAACAATTTAAATGTCTGTCTGGTGATGTTCTCCTCCTAATACAGCATAGCAAGAAAATCCTCCAAATATTAATGATTAACCTGTTGAATTGGAGATAGTTCACCTCCCAATGAGTTCATAAATATCTGCTTCAATTATCTTTGGTAAATGAAATAACCAAACAATCATTCATTTTCTGATATAGTTGTAAAACTAATCTGAAAAGTTTTCAAAATAAATCACTTAAAAATGTATAGTGTGTACCTTCTAAAAATGAAACCTACATCTATCTCTGAGTTGTGAAGAATATGTATTAAGGTTATAACAACCAACAAGAATGCACTTTTATGTAGAAATCCATGATTAAATCGAGTCTTCCTGACTAGTGATTTAAATCAATTTGATTTAAATCAAATCCACCCTGCTATGCAGTCCAGATTGATTTAAATCAAGGCTATTTAAATCAGTGATTTAAATCACCAATGATTTTAGTCAACTTTTTCATTTGTACTTCAGTTATTTTCTAAAATAGGTGCATTCACATAGTTGATATAATCATTAAAACATGTTGATTTACAACTAAATAGAGCATTTACACCAGATTTGGTACATCATCTTTTTGCTGCCTAGGTGGGTACAATATAATTGTATACACGTATTTAAGCAATTATATAGCTTAATGTTTTAGATTCTTACTAATTTTACATATTAGTATGTTAGAAAATAGTGAAGGATATATTTTTTGTTTACTAGTTAATTAACTTTTTGCTCATGATTTCTGTCAAGCTGCATTAGGATGGTCACTGGAATTTAATTAAACAAAACAACCTGAAATGTTTTGGATACATAAACTTCTCATCAAGACCTGTCTCATTTACAACTAAATGATTTATTAAACAGAGGGATTAACTGTAGTCAGTGAAGTAAACTGATTATTTCAGGCCAACCTGGGAAAATTTTAAAATATGCCTAAGTGAAAGTGACTGAAGCTTAAGCTCCTACTTGCCTATCTATTGTGCCATATTTATAAAGCCTGATCTCAAAAGTTAGATGTTCTCCCCCGCCCCCGCCCCGAATCTTTCGTTTTATAGAAAAGCCTTTAACTTAAAAAGCTTTTGATAGAGACTCCTGGATTCAGCATATTTGTTTTTTATTTAAATGTTTTAAGAGGTTGTAATTAGGGCTGTTGATTAATCACAGTTAACTCACGCGATTAACTCAAAAATATTAATCGTGATTAATCACATTGTTAAACAATAGAATACCAATTGAAATGTATTAAATATTTTTGGATGTTTTTCTACATTTTCAAATCTATTGATTTCAATTACAACACAGAATACAAAGTGTACAGTGCTCACTTTATATTATTATTTTTATTGCAAATATTTGCACAGTAAAAGTGATCAACAAAAGAAACAGTATTTTTCAATTCACCTCATACAAGTACTGTGGTGCAGGCTCTTTATCTCAAACTTTGTCTTTCTAATGCTTTATCTAATTACTCCCACTCATCATAAGAGATTCTTTTGTGGCAGGGGATATGAGTAATTTCTATTAAACATACCATGCATTTTGGAGGGTGGTAATTGTAATGATCTCCTGGATGGTGCTACAGGGTAATTTGTTGCCAGACAAACTACAGTAAAGAAGCACAGGCTGAATAGTTTAAGGGGAGACAAGGTGGGTGAGGTAATATCTTTTATTCAACCAACTTCTGTTGGTGAGAGAGACAAGCCTTTAAGTTCAGACAGAGCTCTTATTGAAAGCTTGTCTCCCTCACCAACAGAAGCTGCTCCAATAAAAGGATAGAACATTACAGATTTAAGTGGAATAAAGTTCCTTCTCCTTTTTAACCTTAACCATCTTTACACCTTAGCTGCTGTTGCCAACTGACTTTGAGAGATCCTAGCTTGGGATCTCACACAGGTCCACTTCTCCCAGACATGTAGGAATTCCACAGCCCAATGTGTCTTCTTAAACACATAATGTAGGATGCAAAATACTGGATCTCTGAGAGGTTTTACCTCAGGACTTATGGTCAATGTGCTTTCTTATACTGTAGCCAACCACTCAGCTATACTAGACAACTAGAGACAAACCTGCCAACCATCTCCACAAAGGACAACTCTACTTAAGGAGCTTCCTCTTTTCCCCAGTTGAGAAAATAATAATATGGGATAAATTACTGCTGTACAGAGCCTCAAGAAGCTTATAACAAATGTTCCTGACTATTTTTCTGTTGCTAGCTCTTCTAAAATTTCTCCTGCAGTCTTCTAAGACGTTCTGTGAGAGAGACAGAGCAGCAGTACCCGCTGTGCTTTATTCGGGCACTTTTACGCCAAGACAGTCAATCAAAATTAATAGGTCAGTCTTTGAAACTGTGAATGACTGGACTGACCCAGTACCTGCCATGCAAACCTAGATTTAAAATTAATTCAAAAGACCAGTTGGATTCAAAAGATGATGTTTAAGAGCAAATTGTACTTGCATAGTGTGTATTTTTGTATTTTTTTTAAGAAAAGCAGCAATGTAAATATTACACGCACAAAACTATATTAGCAGAACATTGTTAAAGTTGCAAAGTCAACCACTCAGGTTATACAATGCCAGAATCAAGGCTGACTGTGCAACCTCTGACCCACTAGACTTGAGAGCCCAACCTGCATTGTCCACGTGCTATTTTTAGCACTCTAGCTTGAGCCCTGCTAGCATGAGTCTGTTTACCCCATGCTGGAAGGCTCACTCCCAGCAACACTGTAGACATACCCAGAGTCTGTTACAGCTGCCCACTAAATGGCTTAGGGCAGTGGTTCTCAAACTACTGTACTGGTGACCCCTTTCACATAGCAAGCCTCTGCGTGCGCCCCCCCCCTAAATATATAAACAAGTGTTTTTAATTTATAACACCATTATAAATGCTGGAGGCAAAGCAGGGTGTGACAGTGCAGGACTCACCCCTGCGGCACGTCCTGCTGGTCGTCTCGGGAATTAGCTCTCTAGCCGTTGGAGCGTCCTCTGCAGGCCAGTGTCCTGCTACCACTTGGCCTCCTTGTCCCTCCCGGACCCGGTACCCTGTTGTCTGGGGTGCTGCCCCCTGGCAGTAACCCCTCCCAGCTCTGGGTCTCCCCCTCCCAGGGGAACCCCCATCCACTATCCCCACTTCGCCTCAGTGTTAGGCTACTGCCCAGTCTCTATCTAGCCCCCGTTCACTGGGGCAGACTGCAGTATAAGCCACTCATCACAGGCAAAGGGGTTTGGACCTGCTGCCTCTGGCCACCCGTGGGCTGCCCCTGCAACCCAGTACCCAATAGGCCAGGCCAGCACAACTCGTAAAGCGGTGAGGGCCATATTACTCCAAAGAAAATAGCTGAGGGCCAACCCTGGCCCCGCTGAAACACCCCCCCCCCCCAGCGCCGCCCAGCCCCACCGAAACACCCCCCCCCCCAGCACCGCTCACCACTGTGTAAGCAAGCAGGACGCACCACGGCGGCGCCTCCTCCTGGTCTTCTCGGGAATTAGCTCATCCAGCCATTGGAGCACCCTCTGCCGGCTGGTGTCCCACTGCTGCTGGCCCCGTGTCCCTCCCAGACCCCGGTGCACTTTGATCTGGGGT
>NW_027054588.1:0-11000 GCF_011386835.1 Chrysemys picta bellii
GTAAACACATTCCAGAAAGGCATCTAGTCTTTATTAAATGACATCAAGAGACGGAGAATCCACCACTTTCCTTGGTAGCTTCTTCCTGTGGTCAGTCATCCTCGCTGTTGAATATTTGTGCCTTATTTGTCATAGGAATTTGTCTCTTTTCACCTTCCAGCCATTCCCAAACCTCAGCCAGCATTTGTAGCTGACAAATCTCACGAATTGTCACAGATTTCGGTGTTACTAGAGAAGGTTTTGGAATTAACTGATAAGTCACTGGGACCAGATGGCATTGACCCAAGAGTTCTGAAAGAACTCAGATGTGAAATTGCGGAACTACTAATTATGGTTTGTAACTTGTCCTTTAAATCAGCTTCTGTATCCATGACTGGAAGATAGCTAATGTAACACCAATATTTAAAAAGGGCACTACTGGTGATCCCGGCAATTACAGACCAGTAAGTCTAATGTCAGTACCGGGCAAATTAGTTGAAACAATTGTAAAGAATAAAATTGTCAGACACATAGAAGAACATAAATTGTTGGGCAAAAGTCAACATAGTTTAGGTAAAGGGAAATCATGTCTTACTAATCTATTAGAGTTCTTTGAAGGGGTCAACAAACATGTGGACAAGGGGGATCCAGTGGATATAGTGTACTTAGATTTCCAGAAAGCCTTTGACAAGGTCCCTCACCAAAGGGTCTTATGTAAATTAAGTTGTCATGGGATAAGAGGGAAGATCCTTTCATGGATTGAGAACTGGTTAAAAGACAGGGAACAAAGGGTAGGAATAAATGGTAAATTTTCAGAATGGAGAGGGGTAACTAGTGGTGTTCCCCAAGGGTCAGTCCTAGGACCAATGCTATTCAACTTATTCATAAATGATCTGGAGAAAGGGGTAAAAAGTGAGGTGGCAAAGTTTGCAGATGATACTAAAGTGCTCAAGATAGTTAAGACCAAAGCAGACTGTGAAGAACTTCAAAAAGATCTCCCAAAACTAAGTGATTGGGCAACAAAATGGCAATTGAAATTTAATGTGGACAACGTAAAGTAATACACATTGGGAAAAATAACCCCAACTATACATACAATATGATGGGGGCTAATTTAGCTACAACGAATCAGGAAAAAGATCTTGGAGTCATCGTGGATAGTTCTCTGAAGACTTCCACGCAGTGTGCAGCGGCAGTCAAAAAAGCAAACAGGATGTTAGGAATCATTAAAAAGGGGATAGAGAATAAGACGGAGAATATCTTATTGCCCTTATATAAATCCATGGTACACCCACATCTTGAATACTGTGTACAGATGTGGTCTCCTCATCTCTAAAAAATATATACTGGCATTAGAAAAGGTTCAGAGAAGGGCAATTAAAATGATTAGAGGTTTGGAAGGGGTCCCATATGAGGAGAGATTAAAGAGGCTAGGACTTTTCAGCTTGGAAAAGAGGAGACTATGGGGGGATATGATAGAGGTATATGAAATCATGAGTGATGTGAAGAAAGTGAATAAGGAAAAGTTATTTACTTGTTCCCATAATATAAGAACTCCACTATAACCTCCCTCCAGCCTGACAGTTCACCTTTCAGTACGACCCATTGTAGTCTCCCCTTTAACCAATTCCTTATCCACCTTTCAATTTTCATATTGATCCTCATCTTTTCCAATTTAGCTAATAATTCCCCATGTGGAACCGTATCAAATGCCTTACTGAAATCGAGGTAAATTAGATCCACTGCGTTTCCTTTGTCTAAAAAATCTGTGACCTTCTCAAAGAAGGAGATCAGGTTGGTTTGGCACGCTCTACCTTTTGTAAAGCCATGTTGTATTATGTCCCAATTACCATTGACCTCAATGTCCTTAACTACTTTCTCCTTCAAAACATTTTCTGAGACCTTGCATACTACAGATGTCAAACTAACAGGCCTGTAGTTACCCAGATCACTTTTTTCCCCTTTCTTAAAGCTAGGAACTATGTTAGCAATTCTCCAGTCATACGGAACAACCCCTGAGTTTACTGATTCATTAACATTTTTTGCTAATGGGCTTGCAATTTCATATGCCAGTTCCTTTAATATTCTTGGATGAAGATTATCTGGGACCCCCGATTTAGTCCCATTAAACTGTTCGAGTTTGGCTTCTAACTCAGATGTGGTAATATCTACCTCCATATCCTCATTCCCATTTGTCATCCTACCATTATCTCTAAGCTCCTCATTAGCCTCTTAAAGATTGAGGCAAAGTATTTGTTTAGATATTGGGCCATGCCTAGATTATCCTTAACCTCCACTCCATCCTCAGTGTTTAGCGGTCCCACTTCTTTCTTTGTTTTCTTATTTATATGGCTATAGAACCTGTCACACCTTTTACTATTGGTTTGAATTCCCTTTGCAAGGTCCAACTCTACATGGCTTTCGGCCTTTCTCACTTTGTCCCTACATTTTCTGACCTCAGTAAGGTAGCTTTCCTTGCTGATCACTCCCATCTTCCACACCTTGTAGGCTTTCTGCTTTTTCTTAATCATCTCTCTGAGATGCTTGCTCATCCAACTTGGTCTACAACTCCTGCCTAAGAATTTCCCCCCCTTTCTTGGGATGCAGGCTTCTGATAGTTTCTGCAACTTTGACTTGAAGTAATTCCAGGCCTTCTCCACCTTTAGATCCACAAGTTCTTCAGTCCAATCCACTTCCCTATCTAATTTCCTTAATTTTTTAAAGTTAGCCCTTTTGAAATCAAAAACCCTAGTCACAGATCTATTTTTGTTTACCCTTCCATTTAGTTTAAACTGAATTAGCTCATGATCGCTCAAACCAAGGCTGTCCCCTACAACCATTTCTTCTAAGAGATCCTCACTACCCACACCAAATCTAAAATGCAATCCCCTCCTATTGGTTCTTCAACTACTTGGTGAAGGAATCCATCAGCTATCACATCTAGGAAAATCTGAGCCCTATTATATTACTAGCACTTGTCCTCCAGTCTATATCTGGGAAGTTAAAGTCTCCCATGATTACACAATTCCCATTAGTATTTACTTCATTAAAAACATTAAAGAGGTCTCTATCCCTATCCAAATCATACTCCTGTTCTAACAGACAGCAACCCCCCCAAAGACAGGGATAGAGCCCAGAAATCGAGATGGTGGGGAAATTTCATTGAAACCGTTTCTGTCCGAAAATCCCATTCAAACTAAACCAGTTTGTTTCTTGAAATCATATCAAGTGGCATGAAAATTCTTTGCAAAAATATTTTGTTGCAAAACAAAAGCATCTTCTGTGTCACAAAAAGAACAGGAGTACGTGTTTGTCTCGTCGCACACAAAGAGGAGACACTTAGATCTCAAAAATTAGATAAGATGTTTCAGTCTGAGCTAAGTAGTTGCTGCTCTTAACAATTGCAACATAATAAAATACAAATAAAATAGACTATTTCAGCCATTCTATTATGTCCTAATCTGATCTGAGTAAACGTGATAGGACACCTCATCTTATGCACTGCTCCTAGTGACACTCTCCAATAGATCCCCATCCTCCACCTGTCGGGAGGTAGGTAGGAGCGGATTGTTATCCCTACTTGAAAGAGGGAGAAGCTAAGGCTGAGCAAGGAGAATTGACTTGTCTTAGGTCACACAGCCAGTCCGTGGCAGAGTTGGGAATAGGACCCAAGAGCCCTGATTTTCAAACTAACCATCGGATCTTGAATTTCAGACATTGAATGACCTGAATAAAGTGTTCTCAAGTGAGTTCCAGACCAGCAAGAGTTCATAGTAATTATTCAGCAAGTATTTTAGGAGAACTGGAATGGTAGAGAAAATAATGAACTGCAGAGAAGCAGCAAAATTTGTCGAACATATGACTGGTTATGACTATTTACTTGGTCTTAAAAGAAAACAACAGGGACCTGAGTCTCCTCCCTGTCAATAACCCCCTGCTCAGCCAATCAGGGTAGCGACCGAGGGGCGGGAGGATGAGGGTTCTCACCAGAGAGCCCAAAGAATGGCCCAGGTCACCGCTGGGGATCACTGTCTGAGCACTATTTCAACGCCACATTTTTCGGTGGACCTCCCACAATGGGAGTTGTAGAGCACCCCCCACGACACACACACACCCCCTCCTGGTGGTGGGAGGGGAACGGGGAAAGGACAAAAGAAGTAAGAGATGAAGAGAAAGGAGGGAGGGATGGAGGAAAAGGTAAAAGAAAAAGGACAAACCCTAATATCCCCAGTGATTCTAAGGGACAAAATCCCAGGTGGGGAATAAAATTCGGCTACCTTAAGCTAGTGTTTTCCATGCCTAAAATTCAGCTGGCGCCAGATGCATCAGACTGAACAGGTTCCAAACCTCTCGGAGGCTCTTACCTTCTAAACAGGGACGTCTGTTTTCTAGTGAAATCAGGAAAAAGAAAGGAGAAAACTCAAAAGAGGTTCCTCCTGGTGCTCACGTACGTGAACCCAAATACTCTCTCAGACCTCAAAGAGAGACCTCGAGAAGGAGACTTGCTGAAGCAAAGCCACAGGGGTCTCTGAGGTTTCCCTGGCCCTGCGCCCCTGTCCTGCCTGGCTGATGTCAGCATCCCTCTGTGAGGTCACCACCTCCCCTGCACCTTTGGCCAATAGGCTGAGGTCCTGCAAAAGGCCTTTGTGATGTCACTCCCACACCCACCCCTCCCCTGCAGTGTTAATGTCCTGCCGCAGGCCAGACCCTTTGGAGGTTTGAGCTACTCCCTGTGGATCACCCCGCTCAATGAGTGTTCATTCTAGGAAGCAAGCCGGGTAGACAGTAAAACATCAGAGGCTGCTCCCAATGCTACACTCGGTTTCTCAGAAATGAGTAGACTTTATGGCCGGAGGAGACAGTTAGAGCGTCTAATCTGACCCCTTGCATATCACAGGCCTCCTGTCTACCACAATAGCTATTTTTGGGGCAAACACATTCCGGAAAGGCATCTAGTCTTTATTAATGACATCAAGAGATGGAGAATCCACCACTTTCCTTGGTAGCTTCTTCCTGTGTTCAATCATCCTCGCTGTTGAATATTTGTGCCTTATTTGTCATAGGAATTTGTCTCTTTTCACCTTCCAGCCATTGGGTCTTGTTCTGCCTTTCTCTGCTCGATTAAAGAGCCCTTTAATACCCAGTATTTTCTCTCCATTAAGGCACTTCAACACTTCAATGAAGTCCCCTTCAATCTTCTTTTGATAAGCTAAACAGGTTAAGCTCTTTCAATAGCTCACTAGAAGGCATTTTTCTCCAGCCCTCAGAACATTTGATGGCTCTTTGCTGCCCCAGCTCCAATTTCTAGGACCATCTTTTTCAAAGGAGGACACCAAGACTGGAGGCAGTATTCCAATAGCAGTCTCACTGCTGCTGTGTCACCTCCCTATCCTACTCACGGCTCTGCTCCTACGTCTAATGATGGCTTTAGCCCTGTTCACCACAGCATCACACTGGGAGCTCATGTTGAGTGGCTTCTCCACTCTGGCCCCTAAATCCTTTTCAGAGTCACTGCTTTCCTGGATCCACGTCCCCATTCTGGAGGTGTGGCCGGCGTGCCTTGTTGCCACGTATAGGACCTTGCATTGGGCTCTGCTCAAACTTGTTTTCTTTGAATGGGTCCAGCAGGCCGAATGAGCCAGATCGCTCTGTATCACTGCCCTCTCACCATCAGGAATTACCACTCTGCCTGTATTTTGTCACCCCCCAATCTTATCCGCAGTGATTCTATGTTTTCTCCCAATTCATTGATAACAATTATTTTAAAAAATTAGTCCTTGAGAGCTTCTTCAGACCCTTAGTACCCAGGACCTGCTCCCCACATCACAGTGAGAAATGCTGTCCAGCCCTGCTGGTACAGAGGGGATAAGCACAGAACAAAGGTACCTTTAGGAGCTGTGTTATCCATAGGCTCTGAACAACATGTGGGGGTCAGCAGATTACAAACGCACGACAGACCTGTAGTGTAGACAGGTCCCAACTGTGTCTCGGTTTCCCACTCTGTAAAATGGGGAGAACAAACAAAACCTTGATTAGCTCCATTTGATAGCTGGGGAAACCGAGGCACCCAGCGGTGCAGAGACTCGCTCATGGTCCCAAAGCCAGGAATAGAAAACAGCAGATCTGATAGCCAGGCCTGGGACCTAACCCTGGTTTTCCTGGCCTTGCTGCTCTAAGTTTAGTCACAGCCGCCATGTCTTTTCCCCCGTGTCCCTTAAGCCCACGTCACTGCAGAAGAGAGATTTTCTGGTAGCCAGCTGGCTCTCCTGCATGTGGATGTCGTTCCAAAAGACGTGCTCTGGCTCAGTCCCATGCTATGGTTGGCTGAAGGAACCACTTGGTCACATTCTAGCCCTGAGTTAAACAGCAGGGGCGACTAGATGCACATAATGGTCCTTTCTGACCTGAACCTCTATCAATCGCTACATTTTCTGCTGCTAGGAAGAGAACTCTGGACCTATTTTCTCTCATTCACTTTCAGTCGGAATAATTTCAATCCAGGCCAAAGGATTTCCTCTTCCATTGTGTCTTCAGCACCTTTGGGAGCAACCAGTTACTGTTACCCACAGGTTTCCAGTTTCCACCTGTCCCTGGGTGAGATGGCCAGGAAAGGGGTTGGAGCTCAACTGCACCTAGCCCAGGTGATGCAGCTCCCTAGGGCGAAGGGAAGAAGTGTTGGGGTCACGTGACAAGAAGCAGCCTGTGACTAGGACCCAGGCCTGCTGAGAGATAGAAGGGCAGCCTGTGCTCAGCCAGGAGAGAGACCCCAAGGGAAGCAGGCATAGGAGGGGCTTGGAGCGTCCTTTAAAGGTCAGGGACAAGCTGGGAAGGGGCCAGGCTGAGCACTAAGGGCAAGGCCCTAGGAGGGAAAGACAGGGCAGTTTAGGAGATGGGGCAGATAGTCCAGTTGGTTTCGGCTCCCAGGACCAGACACCCAGAGGTGAAGGTGATTGTCGGGGCTTCTGTCCTTCTTCCCCAGTGTAGATTTGATAGTGGAGAAGACTGATGCCGTAAGGGGGAAGTGAGTTACCCCAAGGTCACCCAGTGAGTTTATATCACAAATGCATACTCGGAAGGATCCAATAGAAACATGGATTTTCCAGTCTCTTCTTTCTAGGAGTCCCCAGGGCTAAGGTAAAACCCCTGCGGCCCCTCCCCATTCTGCTCACCTCCAAGATGTGCTGGAGTTTGTCTATGCTGGGGGGTGCTGTCAGCAGGATCGAGAGCTCGTCATCCATGTTCTCTGGGCAGGCCTTGCTCAGAGCCTGCCAGCGGAGGGAGACCAGGGGTCAGGAGCCTGCATTAGCACTGGTGTGCCATTGACCAAGAGCTGGCTGAGGTAAGCGCCGCCTGGCCAGAGCTCACACCCAGAAACCCTGCCCCAGGTCGGAACCCCCTCCCACACCCAAATTCCCTCCCAGACCTCACACCCGGCACCCCAACCCCCTGCCCCAGGTCGGAACCCCCTCCTGTACCCTAATCCTGCCCAGACCCCACACCCCCACACCAATCCCCTACCCCAGCCCTGAGCCCCCTCCCGCACCCAAACTCCCTCCCAGACTCTGCACCCCAACCCTCTGCCCCAGCCCGGATCCCCCTCTGGCACCCCAACCCCCTAATCTCCAGCCCAATCCCAGAGCCCGCATCCCCACCGGAGCCCTCACCCCTCCCTGCACTCCAACCCCCAGCTCCAGCCCAGTGAAAGTGAGTGAGGGTGTGAGAGTGAGCGACTGAGAGAGGTGGGCTGGGCTGGAGTGAGTGGGGGTGGGGCCGTAGAGAAGGGCATGAAAGGGGTTGGATCAAGGGCTTTTGGTTTTGTGCAAGTAGAAAGTTGGCAACCCTACTTAAGGACCTTTCAAAAACAGCCTCCTTAGCACCGCTCCTGATACCAGGGGCCAAGGCGCCCCCGGACATGAGAACCACAATAGGCCAGAGCAAAACGCTGCGTTAGAAATCGGAGCTCAGGCTGCCAAGCGAACGATAGCTGACAGCTGACAGACAGGAGATGCGGGAATTAAGGTTGTGCCTTCAGCCAGCAATTGGTGTTCATCCGTTTGCACCACACACACACCTGTAGGCAGGGCCACTATTTCCTTGTCTGTCTGCCTGTTTAGCGTCTCTCGGTCCTTACTGTGCCCATCACCGTGGTGTCTGAGTGGCAAACCAAGGGTTTGACGTGTGCATATGAAATTGCCTGACTGGAAGGACGTGGTTTGGTGTGGATCAGTGAGTGCTGGGGCGATTGGTGGCAGAAGGCTCTGAGGGCCTGGCTCATTCCGACCTGGCTCATTCCAATGGCTTCTACAGTTGAGAGCAGCCCAGTCTCCTGCCTGGGTCCGACGCAAACCAGGAAGTACAGGACCACGGTTAATAAGAACAGCTCAAAAGATCATTTTCGCTGACCCAGCCCTGCACAGATTTCCAGCTTAGGTTTGCATTTTCAGCAAAAGTTCTTCTTGATTATTTTCTCCCAACCCACTTCTGCCTCCATAATAGCCAGCCACCCCGTCAGTCGCATCCTGGGGCGCTCCAGGGACAGCGTATGTGCGTGTATGTGTATGTCTGTATATATATGTATGTGTACATGTGCGTATGTATGTGTGTACGTGTATGTGCACATGAGTGTGTGCACATGTGAGTGTGCGTGTGTATGTGTGTACATGTACCCCAGTCAGATGTATACATCTGGATTTCCTTTGAAAGAATTTTCAAATTGAGCTGATCAAGTGCAATGGCAAAGCACCCAATTCCTCTGCCCCCCCCAACTGCCTTCGCTGCTTTAACGTACAACCTGCTCCGCTGGCACCTCTGACTCCTGAAAGCCCTAACGCTCCAGGGGAGCAGGCCGTGCCCTGCCCTGGCTGCCCCGGGTGTTACCTCGGAGGGAATCGTTCCAGATTCCAATGAGTGGCAGGTCCAGGGAAGAGCCTTATCTGGGGGGAGGCTGTACCAGACCCGCCCGACCCAGGCAGGCTCCCAGGTATTCTCTGCTCGGGGCTGATAGGGCTTCTTAGCAGTTTCTCTCCAAACAAATTCCAGTTCAAGACACCTGAGAGCTCCACAGCAGAGCAGCATCCCCAGAGCGCAGCAGGGCGGGGGTTAGGGGGAGCAGTCGGTAGCAGCACCTGCCCCTCGTACGGCAGGAGCGAGAAGTGCCAGCCTCTCTGAACAGAGCAGCAGCGTTCAGCCTGGGCCAGACGTGCTGCAGTGATGGGTAAGAGCTGGCTCGGAGAGCCAGAGGGTCTGTGGGGCAGCTCTGGGCCCTTCTGCTCCGCACTAGGGCCGGGTGGGCGTGTTCAGCTGGGATTGGAACCCACCAGCACTTGTGGGTATGAATGCGGGGCTGGAACGCAACGTGGGGCTCTCCCACCTCGCCCGGGGGTGACTGGGGGGAAGGGCAGAGAGACACCTGGGCTGAGACTCAGAGGAGCAGAGACCCCAGCTCCAGGGAGACAGTCACTCCTGCCCAGCCGGGTTAAATTGCCCAGCTGTGTGACAGCCCCCCCATCCCTGAGGGGTTCCCCCCCCGGTATGTCACAGCAGGGTAATGTGCGTACTGAACGGCAGGGGTTGCCAGAGACTGGCTGGGAGAGGCCTTTGGGGATGGAGGAAGCAGCACTAAGGTACATGCCAACCTCCCTACAGAGGAGGGGCCGTGCCCCGCAGGTGTGGGGCAGGGAGCTGGGACACTGCGCGGTGGGTCATTGCTGGTGGGTCATTGCTGGCCCAGGCCCTTCCTAGCTGGAGGCCGAGGCATTTCCTTCAGGTCACCTTCCACTGCAGCTTGGCCACGGGCCCCCATAGCCACTAGCCCAGCCAGGGATCCCAAGTGGGGATTGTCACGGCTGGCTCCTCCCTGCCGCCAGCAGCTCTTCACTGCCAGGGAATTCCGGAAATCCTGTGCGCCCCTCCCCCACCCACCTCCTGGGGCTGTGAGTGCCCCCCCCGGACAGCCCCCCCCGCCAGAGCTCTGAGTGCCCCTGGTCAGTCCCTCCCCTCAGCCCCCCCCCCACTTCCTGGGGCTCTGAGTGCCCTCAGCCAGTCCCCCTCCCACACCCCGGGGCTGAGTGACCTTGGCCAACCCCCGTCCCTTCAGGAGGAACTCCCAGTACCCACCCAGCTCCCACACCTCAGGGTTCCCCTCCCTGCGGCGCTGTGGCCATACCCCCACCAGGGCCGGCTTTAGGCCAATTCAACCAATTCCCCTGAATCGGGCCCCGGGCCCAAGCCCCGGTACGGTGTACCGGCAAGAGCCGGTGCGCTGTACCAGGGTGGCTCGGCTTCCCCAGGGGGCAATTTAAAGGACCTAGGGCTCCCAGCAGGGGCCGGAGCCCCAGGCCCTTTAAGTTGCCACCAGCCCCCCACTGCTGGAGCCCTGGGGTAGGGCTGCGGGGCTCTGGGGGCTATTTAAAAAGTCCGGGGCTCCCGCTGCCTCTACCAACCCGGCCCTTTAAATAGCCACTGGAGCCCCGCTGCTTCCCCAGAGCTCCCGCGGCTATTTAAAGGGCCGGGGCGGTAGAAGCAGGGGAGCCCTGGGCCCTTTAAATAGCCCCCAGAGCCCTGGGATAGCAGGGGGCTCGGGGGCTATTTAAAGGGCCGGGGCTCCAGCTGCCTCTGCTGCACCCCGTCCCCGCACCAGCCCACACCCCGTGCCCTGCCCGCAGCCAGCCCCGTCTCCAGCCAGCCCTGCACCCCCTGTCCGCAGCCAGCCCCTGCTGCACCTCTGCCCTACCTCCAGCCCCGCCACCCCTGTTCTGCCCGCACCAGCCCTGCCCCCCTGCCCTGCCTGCAGCCAGCCCTGCACCCCCTGCCCACAGCCAGCCTCTGCCGCACCCCCTGCCCTGTCTCCAGGCAACCCCTGCCGCACCCCCCTGCGGCCCTGCCCAAAGCCAGCCAGCCCCACACACCCCTGTCTCCAGCCAGCCCCGCACCCCTTGCCCTGCCTGCAGCCAGACCCTACCTCCAGTGAGCCCCTGCCCTGCCTCCAGCCAGCCCCATGTCCACTGGTGCCCTGCAGTTCC
>NW_027054589.1:0-11000 GCF_011386835.1 Chrysemys picta bellii
GCAACTACTCAGCTCAGACTGAAGCATCTTATCTAATTTTTGAGATCTAAGTGTCTCCTCTTTGAGTGCCACGAGACAAGTTAACACATTGTGACAAAGAATTTTCATTGCCACTTGTTATGATTTCAAGAAACAAACAGGTTTAGTTTGAATAGGATTTTCGGTCAGAAACGGTTTCAATGAAATTTCCCCACCATCTCAATTCCTGGGCTCTATCTCTGCCTTTCGCGGGGGGGGGGGGGGGGGGTTTGCTGTCTGTTAGAACAAGAGTCTGATTAGGATAGGGATAGAGACCTCTTCAATGTTTTTAATGAAGTAAATACTAATGGGAATTGTGTGATCATGGGAGACTTTAACTTCCCAGATATAGACTGGAGGACAAGTGCTAGTAATATAATAGGGCTCAGATTTTCCTAGATGTGATAGCTGATGGATTCCTTCACCAAGTAGTTGCTGAACCAACAAGAGGGGATGCCATTTTAGATTTGGTTTTGGTGAGTAGTGAGGATCTCTTAGAAGAAATGGTTGTAGGGGACAGCCTTTGTTTGAGCGATCATGAGCTAATTCAGTTTAAACTAAATGGAAGGGTAAACAAAAATAGATCTGTGACTAGGGTTTTTTTTTTCAAAAGGGCTAACTTTAAAAAATTAAGGAAATTAGATAGGGAAGTGGATTGGACTGAAGAACTTGTGGAACAGATGGATCAGACTGAACAGGTTCCAAACCTCTCGAAGGCTCTGACCTTCTAAACAGGGACGTCTGTTTTCTAGTAAAATCAGGAAAAAGAAAGGAGAAAACTCAAAAGAGGTTCCTCCTGGCGCTCACGTACATGACCCCTAATACTCTCTCAGTCCTCAAAGAGAGACCTCGAGAAGGAGACTTGCTGAAGGAAAGCTACAGGGGACTCAGAGGTTTCCCTGGCCCTGCGCCCCTGTCCTGCCTGGCTGATGTCAGCATCTCTCTGTGAGGTCACCACCTCCCCTGCACCTTTGACCAATAGGCTGAGGTCCTGCAAAAGGCCTTTGTGATGTCACTGTCACACCCACCCCTCCCCTGCAGTGCTAATGTCCTGCCACAGGCCAGACCCTTTGGAGGTTTGAGCTACTCTCTGTGGATCACCCCGCTCAATGAGTGTTCATTCTAGGAAGCAAGCCGGCTAGACAGTAAAACAGCAGAGGCTGCTCCCAATGCTACACTCGGTTTCTCAGAAATGAGTAGACTTTATGGGCAGAAGAGACCGTTAGAGCATCTATTCTGACCCCCTGCATATCACAGGCCTTTCTGCACCATATGGGGCAGGCAGAGCTCTGCCTGGGCGCAGGGGGAATGGGATGGGAGTAGATCAAGGAAAGGGGGGAGGGGAATGGGTGTGAGGGAAAGAGCTCCTGTCCCAGATGAAGGAATTTGGGGGCAGAGGAAAGGACCCTGCTCCACAGAGAGGGGAGAGTGTTTCTGTGAGTGCCAGGGGGCTCCATTTCCCCTTCCACTAGCTCCCCATTTACAGAGAGCCAGAGCAGTACCTGCAGCAGAGAGCGGGAGTTGCTGGTGGCCTCAGAGGCACAGGCCCTGCAGCGCCTCGGGCACCTGGCGCAAGTGCCGCATGATACGGAGCTGGCGCATCACATTGGCCATGACGTCCTCATTCTGCAAGGGAACGAGAACCTGTCTGAGACTCAGACGCCTCCGAGGAATCAGGGGGGATTAACGGCCCCTGGAACCAGCAGCATTTCCACCCAGCCCCTGCCCACCTCTGAGGGATGGATTCCCCCTCCTGACCCCCAGGATGGAGTCTTGTTGTCCTTCCTAGTGACCTCCAGTGGCAACCCCCCTCCTTGTACGGGGAGCTCCTGCCACTTCCCCGTCAGTGCCCCTGACAGCTGTTCCACCTCCAATCCACAGCTCAAGTTCTCAGACCCCTCTCCTTCAGCCCCACCCAGGTTGGGTAAGGAGGGGACTGTAGCGGGGGGGCAGGAGGGATTCTGGCAGCAGTGAAGTGGGATGTGGGGAGGTTGAGACCTTTCCCCAAGTCACCCCAGCCACTAATGCTGAAGCTGCAGGATGGCAGCCCTGGTGAATGGGACGGATCGGCAGCCCCTGCTGACTAGGGTTACCATACGTCCTGTTTTTCCCGGACATGTCCTGCTTTTTGGCAATCAAACCCCCGTCCGGGGGTGTGACGTTATTGACATAAACTGGGACCATATAGATCATTGTTGCAACCAAGGTCCTGTAGTGGCACCCAAATCTTGTATAAAGGGGGTCAAATGGGGTGTCTAGGACAAGGTTATGGTTTACTGGTTATGATTATGCTGTCTATATGTATGTATCAGTTTTGTAGTCGAAGTTATGAATATTGGCTCTATACTGTCTGTATGGCAAACTTATGCTATGCTTCTGGGTGACATCCCAGACAAGCTGAGTTTAGCTCTGCCTAGCCTGCTTGATGGCCCATTAAGGACCATCAGCTATACAATGGACCCATTGAGAGAAGGCAGATACGCCTTGTACCTCAGCAAAGTATGCAGGGACTGGCCCACGTGACTCCAGACTCCATTTTTGCTGTAATTTTCCACAGTAAGAACAAAGAGGTGATCTTACACCTGGAAAAGACTATATAAGGCTGATGCCTGATCTCCATCTTGTCTTCAATCCTGCTTCTTACCTCTGGAGGGACTTTGCTACAAACTGAAGCTCTGAACAAAGGACTGAGGACCCATCCCAGCGGGGGATGTATTCCAGAGACTTGATTTGAACCTGCAGTTTATTCCATCGCTGCTGCAAGCCTGAACCAAGAACTTTGCCATTACTGTATGTAATTGATTCCATTTAACCAATTCTAACTCTCCTCTCTATCTTTTTCCTTTTATGAATAAACCTTTAGATTTTAGATTCTAAAGGATTGGCAGTAGCGTGATTTGTGGGTAAGGTCTGACTTGTACGTTGACCTGGGTCTGGGGCTTGGTCCTTTGGGATCGGGAGAACCGTTTTCTTTTACTGGGGTATTGGTTTTTATAACCATTTGTCCCCATAACGTGTGGCACTGGTGGTAATACTGGGTAACTGGAGTGTCTAAGGAGATTGCTTGTGAGACTTGCGGTTAGCCAGTGGGGTGAGACCGAAGTCTTAGTCTGGCTGGTTTGGTTTGCCTTAGAGGTGGAAAAACCCCAGCCTTGGGCTGTAACTGCCCTATTTGAGCAATTTGTCCTGAGTTGGCACTCTCAGTTGGGTTCCGCCAGAACCGCATTGTCACAGTGGCGTAGTCGTGCTTGGATCCACAGAACCAGGTCAATTAAGCTTTGGGTCAGAACCCCATGCTATCCAAATTTGAATTTTGGGATTGAGAGTTTTGTTGGTTAAAGAGCTGCTGCAATGGCTGAGCAAAGAGCATATGAGGGACTTGGCAAAAAAGCCCTGGAAAATTTGTGTTCAGAAAAGAGGATATGCTTTAGAAAGAAAGCTACAAAGGAAGAACTGAGAAATCTGCTAATAGCCAGTGATCAGGGGGCAAGAGCACAGCCCTTACCTGAGGCTGCAGAAGATGCAGAAAAAATTAGGATGCAAAGGGTGACAAGTAAACTGCAATTTGAGCATGAACAGAAGCTAGCAGATCTTCGATTGCTGGAGAAGCAAAAAATAGCAGAGTTAGAAAGAGAGAGAGAGAAAGAGGCTGCTGAGAGAGAGAAAGAGGCTGCTGAGAGAGAGAAAGAAGCCGATCAAAGAAAGAAGGAGGCTGCTGAGAGAGAGAAAGAAGCCGATCAAAGAAAGAAGGAGGCTGATGAGAGAGAAGAGAGAGCTCGTAAGGGACGTCTAGAGCTGCTCGCTGCTGAACAGGAGACGGCCAGACTTCAGCTCCAAGTAATGGAAGAGCGGAGAAAGTCATCCCCACCTGGTACTCCACTTCCCCCCCACCATGAGAAAAACTGGGAAAGGATGTGTCCCATTTACAATGATACTGAGGATATAGAGGAGTTTTTGTCTACCTTTGAACGCCTCTGCAATCTGTACCAGATCCCTGAGGGTCAGCGAATGCCTGTCCTGCTGACCAGACTGACTGGAAAAGCCAGGGAGGTGTTTAATGACTTGGGGGAACAAGAAGCCTTAAATTATCAGCGGTTTAAGGATTCTGTGTTAAGGCGGTTCAAGGTTACTCCTGAATCTTACAGAGTTAAGTTTAGAGAGTTTAAAATGTCTAAGGATTGTACTTTTGTAGAATGTGCTCATAAGCTGATGGGTTTTGTTAAAAAGTGGGTTATGGGAGCCAAGGTTCATGGGAGTTTTGAAAAACTGCTGGATTTAATAACTTTGGAACAGTTCTTAGACATTGTGCCGGACAATGTGAGAGCAGCTGTGTGTGACAGGGACCCTGAGTCAGTCCTACGGGCAGCAGAGATTGCGGATGCCCATACCCAAAACAGGGCTCGAGAAGGGTGTAAAACCCCGGGGAAAACTGATCACCATTCTCCCCAGTTCAAGAGGAGGGAAGGATTTAAAAATAAACCTGACTCTTCTAAAGGAGTTCAAGGGGGTCCGGGGGGTAGGAACTCACATCCCAGGACGGAACAGGTTACATGCTATCACTGTGGTATGCTGGGCCACATGAGACCAGACTGCCCGACACTGAAGGGCGGCCCAAAACCAGCAACCCCAAATGCCACGGCCAATGCTAACCCTGTTGTTGTAAACTCACAGGCAAGCCACACAGAGCCCAGCATTGGTGCCCTGTGTGCAAATGCTGTTTCTGTGGTCTCGGAAGAATTTGACCTTAAAACTCACATTAGAGCTAAATATGGGGGAAATAATGCAGAGTTTATTAGCAGTGCAGAAGTTAATGGAGTGAGGTGTATGGCATGGAGGGACACCGCAGCAAATATTACTCTGGTTAAAGCAAGTCTTGTCAGGAAGGAAGATTATTTGCCAGGTGAAGATGTAACTGTTGTAGCCTTATCTAAGTATTTTGTCAGGGTGCCTTTGGCTAAAATCCACCTGAAATGGAAGGGATTGGAGGGCACCATGGTTGTGGGAGTAAAAGACATAATCCCTAAGGATATTATGATTGGAAATGATATTAAAGCTATGGTCAATCAAGTTAATACAAACCAGGCACAAGAGAGGATTGATCCTAAGGTTGTGCCTATGGAGGGTTTCTCCAAAAGTTTGTCTTTGGAAAGTAGCTGTTTGGCTGTGAATGAAGTTTCTGAATATCTATCTAATGTCTCAGAAGTAAATCTGGAATTAGATCAAGCAAAGGGAGAGGAGAACAAGGAGATTTTGGATGAGCCTAGGCAGTCTTGTGAGCTGATGGCTTTATCTAGTCAGCAGTTTGGGAAGGCAAGGAGAGTGGAAGATGAGTGTCCCTATACCTTATCTGTTTCCTGTGCGAAGAATAGTGACAGTGAAGGAAATGTGCCTGTGTCTGTCAGGGGTATTGACTTGCCTATGGAGGAAGCTACCCCAATCTCCAAGCAGTTGTCTGTGAACAGCCCGGTGTGCTGGGACAAGGGAAATGAAATCCCAAATTATATGTCTAGTAAAGGAAAATGCGTCTCCAACTCTTTTTTGTCTGTGGAGCAGACAGAAGGTGCCTTTCGGCCTGTGATGGTTGAGAGTAATTTAGTTGTCTCAGAGTTGGTTCTGGATTCAACTAAAGCCCAGGAAGGGAATGGTCCTAAGTTTGCATCTGCTGGGGAGAATGGCACCGTAACTAGGTTGCATCCAGTTAGTGTCTTAGCAAAATCCCAGAGACCAGACAATTCTGATGCTTGTATTGGGCCTGTTGCTCATGTGTGGTTGGAGAAGGGTGTAACAACTCTGTCTGATCAGGGTGATACCCTAGCCAGGGCACAAGGGGAGCAGAAAGGTAATTTGGTTGTGTTACCTACGGACAGTTTAACAACTTGTAGCAAAAAGGAAAAAAATCCTAAGCTGGTGTGTGGCAAAGAGAAGGGAAGTATTTCTAACCTTTTATCTAGGAAGTCTATGGGTTCACCTGAAAGGGGATTGTGTAGAGATCTGCCTGATGGGCCAGAGGTGATCCTGAATGTAAGTAAGACCCAGACAGAGTCTGTTGTTGCTCAGGAAAGTGTGCCTTTAGAGCAAGCCCTAGGTGAAGAGGGTAAGGGCAGAATTTCTGTGAGGGGTGAATTGCTGCTTAGAAAAGCTCCTGGAAAAAGGAATCCTCATGGTACTCGGTGCAAGCAGTTCCCTGCAACTGAAGGGTGTGAGAGTGATTTAATCAAGGAAGTTTCAGTTCCTAGCAGCCAAAAATTGTCTGTTGTGAATGGATCCTCTGACTTTCCTTTTAAAAGATCCAGTGTGGGTAGCTTTGAGAAGGTCTCAGAGGAAGTAAAAGTTGTTAAGGAATTGAGGCATCCCTATAACCGAGTGGCTGTGTGGGGCCAACTTGTTGGGGAGACAATGGTGTTGGAACAGGAATGTCTCCTTTCTGATTCTTTAAATGAGCAGTTTGTGCTTCAGGGTTTGAGGACAGATTTGGTTACTGATGTGTCAGAGCAGAGCAGTTTTATGGCTAAATGCTTGAGGATGCGGGGGAGAGCAAGCAAACTCTCACCCGCAGACTCTTTGGATTTGTGTGGTATCTCTTTAAGACAGAGTCCAGCCTTGGAGATAATAGCAGTTACGAATATGAAAACTGGTGAACTGGCTCTGGTCTGGGGTAGTGCAAATTACTTGCCTGGCTGGGAAAGGAAGGACTTGCTAATAGCTGTTAGCACAGAGGGCCCACCCCATCAGCCAGTGAATTCTGTTAAGCAAGAGAAATCGGGGTTTGATCCTGCAGGACAAGGAGGAAAGAGAAAACTGAATTTTGCAAAGGGAAGCCACAGGTTAACCCTAAAATGCCCAAACTCCAATGGTATTGAGCCAAAGGTGTGGCATGACAAACATGACTGTAGATGGACACTTGCAATGAACTTGTTGTTATTGCTAAATTTTGTAATTAACAATGTGCCTAATCTTTTGGAGAATCCCTTGGACATGTTAAAAGGAATACATGAAAACACACGTTATGTTAAAAGGCCTTGTTACACTGGGGTTTCACAGGTAATGCCTATAAACAATATGGGAACTTTTCACAGGGGAAAAGACATTCCAGACCTAATGTGCTGTATGAAAAGGAAGACTGAGGCACACTACCATATTGCTTTCATGGCTAAATGCCAAGATTCCTGGACTATGAAGAACATTAATATCTGCATTTATTCGATGTTAATTGGGTTCCAAACATTTGCCCGAGCTTGTATGGATAAAGTAGCAGTTTTCTTTAGCTCTTGGCAAGATCACATGGCACATACAGGAACCATGCTGCCAGAGCAGATCCAATCCACTATTGTTCTAACTAAGTGTTACCTTGAGTTTGTAAAGAGGTTCAATCATGTGGTTGAACATGATTTTGATAAACCATTTCTGTTATACACTGGTACGGCTTCTAACCCAATACTAGCTGTAGTGAGACAGAACCCAGGATGGGGAGCTCTTGGGATGCAGTCAGTGATGTTTGTGTCATCCCTTCCTGCATCAATTTTGCGTTGGGGGTGTGACGTTATTGACATAAACTGGGACCATATAGATCATTGTTGCAACCAAGGTCCTGTAGTGGCAACCAAATCTTGTATAAAGGGGGTCAAATGGGGTGTCTAGGACAAGGTTATGGTTTACTGGTTATGATTATGCTGTCTATATGTATGTATCAGTTTTGTAGTCGAAGTTATGAATATTGGCTCTATACTGTCTGTATGGCAAACTTATGCTATGCTTCTGGGTGACATCCCAGACAAGCTGAGTTTAGCTCTGCCTAGCCTGCTTGATGGCCCATTAAGGACCATCAGCTATACAATGGACCCATTGAGAGAAGGCAGATACGCCTTGTACCTCAGCAAAGTATGCAGGGACTGGCCCACGTGACTCCAGACTCCATTTTTGCTGTAATTTTCCACAGTAAGAACAAAGAGGTGATCTTACACCTGGAAAAGACTATATAAGGCTGATGCCTGATCTCCATCTTGTCTTCAATCCTGCTTCTTACCTCTGGAGGGACTTTGCTACAAACTGAAGCTCTGAACAAAGGACTGAGGACCCATCCCAGCGGGGGATGTATTCCAGAGACTTGATTTGAACCTGCAGTTTATTCCATCGCTGCTGCAAGCCTGAACCAAGAACTTTGCCATTACTGTATGTAATTGATTCCATTTAACCAATTCTAACTCTCCTCTCTATCTTTTTCCTTTTATGAATAAACCTTTAGATTTTAGATTCTAAAGGATTGGCAGTAGCGTGATTTGTGGGTAAGGTCTGACTTGTACATTGACCTGGGTCTGGGGCTTGGTCCTTTGGGATCGGGAGAACCATTTTCTTTTACTGGGGTATTGGTTTTTATAACCATTTGTCCCCATAACGTGTGGCACTGGTGGTAATACTGGGTAACTGGAGTGTCTAAGGAGATTGCTTGTGAGACTTGCGGTTAGCCAGTGGGGTGAGACCGAAGTCTTAGTCTGGCTGGTTTGGTTTGCCTTAGAGGTGGAAAAACCCCAGCCTTGGGCTGTAACTGCCCTATTTGAGCAATTTGTCCTGAGTTGGCACTCTCAGTTGGGTTCCGCCAGAACCGCATTGTCACAGGGGGGAATTGCCGAAAAGCCAAACATGTCCGGGAAAATGCCGGCCGGGCACTTCCCCACCCGCGGCTGCTCTACTCCGCTCCTCCCCTCTCAGACTTTAAGAGCCGAGCTGCCCGAGCCAGCGCTACCGGCTTCGGGCAGCCCCCCCTGCCTCCGGACCCCCAGCCGCCGGCCAGGCACTTCCCTTCCCGGGCTCCAGCTGAGCTGCTCCGCTCCTCCCCTCTCGGACTTTAAGAGCCGAGCTGCCCGAGCCAGCGCTACCGGCTTCGGGCAGCCCCCCCTGCCTCCGGACCCCGAGCTACGAGCCAGGCACTTCCCTTCCCGGGCTCCAGCTGCGCTGGGGAAGCACCGGCCGGGGGCGCAGGGTCTGGGGGCTGCCCGGCAAACCGTGAAGCCGGTAGCGCTGGGGCAGCCCTTTCCCCATGGCTGGGAGTGGGAGGGAGGAGGGGGCTGAGTTAGGGTGGGGAAGGGGCGGAGTTGGGGCAGGGCTAGCGGTGGGGAAATGGGCGGGGCCAGGGCCCGTGGAGGGTCCTCTTTTTTTATTTATTAGACATGGTAACCCTACTGCTGACTGAATCCTCCTGTTCTCTCCAGAACGGGTCCAGCCTTGCCAGCAGCAGGACAAGCGTCCCCTGCCCATGTGCCTCAGCCCTGCCTGGTCAGATGCCATCACCCGTCAGTCCTTGGCCTCCCAGGCTGCCAGTGATGGGAGCAACTCTGGGTGGTGGTTCGGGTGACACAGACACCAGACCACTAGGAATTGGGTGCGGCCCTGTGGGATAGGAGAATCTCGCAGAGGGCACTTGGGGGACTCTCCTGCCCTTCCCAAGAGCGATAGCACCCTGTCCTAGGAACGTAAGTCTGGGATGAGGCAAAGCTTGTCATTAATTAGCCTGGCTAAAGAGCTGGGTGGAGCTGCTCCGGGGACAAGCTGGCTCGCTCCTGCTCATGGAGGTGAATTCATCTCCCTTCCCAGGAGCACCTGCTCTCCCTTTCATTCCCCACCAGGCTCCTTGTGCCAGGCCAGCGAATGGCCACAGGATGGGAATGAGGCCTGGGCCCCGCCCCAATCTCCTGAGTCTAATGCAGCTGCTCACCTTGTCCCCCATCAGCTGCTGGGTTTCCCCCAGGAGGGAGTAGGTGACAGGGAGAGAGACACACACATTTGTCCTTCTGGTTGCAGGGCTTGTGTCCTTCCAATCCCATTGGTGGCTGCACAGTGGGCAGAGTCCTCGCTGCGTGCCCGGCCCAACAGAATTGCAGGGCGTGGTGTGGAACACAGAAAGAGATAGAGAGACTCATCCTCCAGCCGGGGTCAGTCTTTGAGAAATTGGCTGGGGTCCCAGTCTCACTCTTCTAGCGGGTGCCATTTCCCAGCTGGGTTCCTTACCCCTCTGGTGCAGCAGCAGCTGGTAGAGCCGGTAAACCCCCTCCCTGGCCTGCCGGCTGATGTCCTTGGCTGGGTCACTGACGGACAGAGCCAGCTGTGCCATGTGGTGACCCATCCTGGGGAATTCCGCTGAGTTCTAATGGACAGGAGAGGGAGAGGAGACTCCATCAGCATTTTCCTGTTAGCTCCCAGTCCCCCCCCCGGGCCAGGACTCTCCTTCCCCTCAGCCCCTATGCAGGAGATGCTAGAGGATAGGAGCTAGAGCCAGACCCTTAATTTCCTCTGCCCCCAAGGAAGCCTGGAGCACAGGGCTGTGGACAGGGCCCTCCATGAGGACTTGCTTCCCCAGCTGCTCCAGGATGACAGGGAGGCATGAACCTGGAGCACAGTCCCCTTAAAAGCCCAGAGTCACCACTTAACTAGGACAAGAAGAACCTGACTCAAGCCAGGCTCACTCTCTGCTCTGACTCTGCCTCCCCAAGAGGAACACTCCTAACTCACAGCCCCTGCAGCAGCAGATCCTACAGCCCGTCGGAGCCAGCCCACCTACCCCTGGAGTCAGGAAGCTTGCGTCAGAGGTCACTTACGTCAAACTCAGGGAGGGTGATGGTGAATCTGAGCAGGGCCGTGCTGCTCTTAACGGCCCTGGCTCTCTCTCGCGGCACCCTGGACACGATCCAGTAGTTAATGTGCTGTGGGGAAAGGAGGCATTGCACTGACTGCCCTGACCAAGGATGCCCACTGGGGGCCCGGCTAGGAGGACAGACTGGAAAATGGATCTAAGAGTGAAGGTAAAATTGCCCCTACCCCTCTCATCGGGCTCACCTCCAAGATGTAGTGGAGCCTGTCGGTGTCTGGGGACTCTGCCAGCAGGTTCCCCAGCATGGCGTCCAGGAGGTCTGGCAAGACCCTAGGCAGATCCTGAAAGCAAGGGAGAGCCATGGGTCAGAGTTAGGGAAACTGGGGCTAAACTTGCCACA
>NW_027054590.1:0-11000 GCF_011386835.1 Chrysemys picta bellii
GTCAAAAGGAGGGGGGTAAAGTAGGGCCAACCAATACAAAGGGGGCTACAGGGAGGGGACCCCACCAGCGAAACGTAGTTGGGGGGCAGGAGAAGTCCAGGGCGGGGGAAAAGGTGCACCCACAGCGTTCGCGAAGCGCAGGCTCTGCCGTTCACTGCTGCAAGTAAACAGTCCCGGACGATGGAAATGGCGGGGGGAGCAAACAGCCCCGCCGAGGGGCGAAAAGCAGGTCCAGGTGGCACGCGGGGCGGTGGAGGGGTTGTCGGCAGCTGTCGGCGGTGGGGGTGGTGGTAGAGGGGGAGCAGATGGACGAAGGGGGGGGGGGGGCACCGCACCCCCCCCACACCCCCTTCAACAGTCCGCTACGGGGGACGGGATAGCAGGCTCCCAAGTCGACCTCGGAGCTTCCTGGCAAGCGACGGCTTCCAGTCCGAGGAATTACAAACGAGAGGCTCAGTACCGTCCACACTCCTAACGCGACTGGGGGCACCACCACCCCAGGAGCAAAGATGGCAAAGTCACTCAAAACACAGTCCTCAAACAACCCCCTCCACAATCTCCCGAACCAGGGACGCAGTCTCTTCGCACTCCGCGACGGAGGCAGCGGCTCCCACACAGGAACAGCAGCAGCAGCGAGCGGCAGTCAGCCGGCCGGGCAACCGGCCAGGCAGGCAAGCAAGCAGGCAGGTGGGCCCCCAGATGGTATCGGTGTTGGCGTTGGGGGGCCGATGCTTCTCCCTCCGGAGGCGAGGGCGAGGGGGAGGGCAGGCCGGCAAGGCCCCCCCCTCCGCACTCACTCACTCACTCACGCAGTAGTGGCAGCGGCAGCGGCAGCAACAAGGAGAGCAGCAAGCAGCAGCTGGAGAGGGCCAGGAAAGGCCAGAGGGAGAAGGGAGCACGGAGAGCTCCTGCAACCTGTAGTGAGGCCGTATTGGTGAACCGGGAGGTGGGCGGGCTTAACCGCCCACTACGAAAGGCCCCTCCCCCAACCTAGCGGGAGGGACCACTGGACCCAGTACCAAATGATTACGTGGGACAACTAATAAAAAAACAGGGAGCGAGGTGACGGTCATAGGTTCAAAATCAGGGAACCAGATGGGGACACCGAGCAGAGAACCCCGGACAGCGCCCACTGCTCCTTGAAGGTGGCAAGGGAGCCAGCAGACGCTGCCCAGTGAAACTCCGCCCGGAGACGTGAAACCAAAGAGGTATGAAAGTAGGCCCCACAGTCGCAGAGCACCCCCTCGTCCAACATCTTCTCCCTGGTATTATAGATGGTGAGTTTGGCCAGGGCCAGGAAGAGGTTGACGAGGAGGTCCCGCGACTTAGTGGGGCCACGGACAGGGTGCGCATAAAGAAACAAGTGCGGGGAAAAGTGTAGCCAGAACCTCAACAAGAGGTTCTGGAGAAGCCGGAAAAGGGGCTGCAACCTGGCGCACTCAAGGTAAGCGTGCGCCAGGGTCTCCCTAATACCGCAAAATGGGCAGGCCTCAGGAATAGGGGTGAACCGCGCCAAGTACATGCCCGTGCTCACGGCCCCATGAAGGAGCCGCCAACCAATGTCCCCGGCGGGCCTTGGAACTAAGGTGGAATAAAGGCTGGCCCACCGGGGCTCCTCACCCTCCACAGGTAGCAGATAGTCCCTCCACTTGGTGTCGGGGCGGGACACGAGGGTGAGGTGATGCAACGTGTGGAGCACGAGCGTGTACAGGTGGTCTCTGGACGCGGTCCGAAACCGGACCGGCTGCAAAGTGTGCAGCCGGCTCGGATTATGGGAACGGGGGAGCCGGGGGGGCTCACGGAACAAGGGCCCGAGAAAAAGGTCCGGAGGGCCTGGGGTGAGGGGTGGGCGGGGAGCGCCCTCCCGCAGGGCCCGCCACAGGAAGCCGAGAGCAAGAGGTGACAATGCAGCGCCCACCTCCTGGAGTACACGCAGAGGGGTCGCGAGGGTGGAGAGCCCCATGCGCCGACCAAGCGCGCGGGGATCCACCCAGTCCCCTCTGGTGTAGTCCAGGAGGTCTCCGACCCTGGTGGTTTCCGCCAGGACCAACCTCCGGCTCACCGAGGGTGACTCCGCCACCTGCACATGGAGATCGGGATTGTGCAGCAGGGGCTCCGCGAGGAGATCCACACCCTCGGTGGCCACAGTGGACCTGGTCGCCGAAAAAAGCTTCCAGGTCCGGAGAAGGTCCTGGTAGAAGACCGGCAGCTCCGAGAGGTCTCGCGGAAGACCTCTCGGGTGAAGAAAAAGGAGCTGCCGGTCGTATCGGAGCCCTCGGAGGCGGCGGAGGAAGGCGTGCGCTAACGTGCTCCATGCCGGACTACCCGCACCGTAAAGGAGCCTCTGCAGGGCCTGGAGGCGGAAGACATGGACCTGGCTACGAAGGCAGACCAGGCCCTGTCCCCCCTCCTCCAGGGGAAGACTCAGAACCCCTGCAGAGACCCAGTGCAGTCCAGGCCAGAAGAACTCCAGGGCTATCCTCTGGAGCCTGGCCAGGAGTTCCGGGGCCGGGCTCAGGGTGTTGAGCCGGTGCCAGAGCATGGACAGGACGAGCTGGTTCAGCACCAGCGCCCTCCCCCGCAGGGAGAGACACCGGAGCAGTCCCGTCCATCTCCGCAACCGCTCACGCACCCTGGCCTCCAAATCCAGCCAGTTCTCCGACGGAGAAGGATGCGTGGCGGAAAGATAAACGCCTAGATAGAGCAGCGGACCCACGCTCCACCGAATGGCTTGTAGCGCGGGTGGGAGGGAGCCCGCCTGCCAACCGTCCCCGACCACCAGGCCAGAGCTCTTGACCCAGTTGACCCGGGCGGAGGAGGCGGCCGAATAAACGGCCTGGCAGGCCTCCACCCGCACCAGATCCGCTGGGTCCTGGACCACGAGGAGCACGTCGTCGGCGTACGCCGACAGGACCAGCCGCAGCTCCGGCTCCCGGAGCACCAACCCTGCCAACCTCCGACGGAGGAGGCAGAGGAAGGGCTCGATCGCCAGAGCGTACAGCTGGCCCGAGAGGGGGCACCCTTGCCGTACTCCCCGCCCGAAGCTGACCGGCTCGGTCAGGGTCCAGTTGAGCTTGACCAGACACTCCGCCTCAGCGTACAGCACCTGGAGAAAGCCCACAAACTGGGGCCCGAAGCCGAACGCCCGCAGAGTGCCCAGGAGGTACCCGTGGTCCATCCTGTCGAACGCCTTCTCCTGGTCCAGAGACAGGAGGGCGAACGACAGACCATCCCTACGTCCCAGCTCCAACAGGTCCCGGACCAAGTACAGGTTGTCAAAGATGCTCCGGCCCGGGACGGTGTAGGTCTGGTCGGGGTGGACCACGTCCGCCAGCACGGACCCCAGCCGCAGCGAGATGGCCTTCGCTACGACCTTATAGTCCGTGCTGAGGAGCGAGACGGGACGCCAATTTCGTAAATCGCGGAGGTCCCCCTTCTTCGGCAACAGGGCGAGCACGGCTCGCCTGCACGAGAGAGGGAGGACCCCGCCCTGCAAGGACTCGGCCCAGACGGTGACGAGGTCTGGGCCGAGGACGTCCCAGAACACGCGGTAGAACTCCACGGTCAGCCCGTCCATGCCCGGAGATTTGTTAGTGGGCATGAGCCGGAGGGCTGCCGAGAACTCGGCCAGAGAAAGAGGCAGCTCCAGCCGGTCTCGGTCGCCCGCGCTGACCGTCGGGAGCCCGGTCCAGAGCACCCTGCGGGCCTCGGCGTCGGTCGGATCCGGGGAGAAAAGAGCGGCGTAGAAGGCCCTGGCCCTGCCACGCATCTCCTCCGGATCCGTGAGGGGGACGCCGTCCTCCGCCAGGAGGCAGGTGACATGCTTTTTGGCCCCCCTCCGTTTCTCCAGGGCGTAGAAGAAGCGGGAGCCGCGATCCATCTCCCGAAGGAGACGGATGCGGGATCGAACAAACGCGCCCCGGGCCCGGTGGTCTTCCAGGGCCCGGAGCTCCTCCCGCTTCTCCCGGTACGCCGCGCAGAGGGGTGAATCCTCGGGGCCGGAGGCCAGACGCCTCTCCAGCTCCAAGACCTCCCGCTCCAACTGCCCTATCAGCGCATCTCGCCGCCGGCTGGCGCCCCGGGCGTAGTTCCGGCAGAAGAGCCGCGCGCGGACCTTCCCCACGTCCCACCACCGCCGCGCCGAGGGAAAGGCGCGCCGCTGCCCCCGCCAGGCCAGCCAGAACTCCCGGAAGGATGCCACGAAGCCCACGTCCTCCAGCAAACTATTATTAAAATGCCAATAGGCCGACCCCGGCCTCTCGGAACTGAGAGAAGCCGTCACGGTCACCAGATGGTGATCCGAGAACGGGGCTGGCCGGACGCCGGAGGCATGGGCCCGCGCCAGATGAAAGCGGGACAGATAGATCCGGTCCAACCGGGAGTGGCGCGACCGGTCGTCCTCCACCCGGACATAGGTGAAGGTGGTGTCGTCGTCCGGGTGGTGTTCGCGCCAGACGTCCACCAGGGAGTGATGGTCTACGATCTCCCTGAGGACGCCCGCGGCTGCCTGGGAATTTTCAAGCCCGGAGCGGTCCCGGTCCTCGAGGGTGGTGTTAAAGTCCCCGCCCAGGACCAGGCACTCGCGAGAATCCAGAGTGCCGAGGAAGGCCGCCGCCCGCTGATAGAAAGGCACTCGTTCCAGGCCCGCGTTCGGGGCATAAACGTTGACCAAGTTCAGAACCAGCCCCTCCACACGGGCCCGGACGTGCAGCAGGCGGCCCGGCACGACCTCGGCGACCCCCAGCACCTCAGGCCGCAGCCCCGGGGAGAACAGGGTGGCCACCCCAGCCGAATGGGCGCTGAGGTGGCTAAAATAAACCCCGTCACCCCACTCCAGCCGCCAGCTAGCCTCGACGGCCGGAGCCGTGTGGGTCTCCTGCAGGAAAATCACAGAGTACCCCCCCTCCCGAAGGAAGGAGAGCACCTGGCTCCTGCGGAGACCCACCCTACAGCCTCGAGTGTTCAGCGATGCAAAGGTGGTAACTGTCATGCGGAGGGCTGGGGCAGATCCTCACGGGCGGAGGGACCATCGGCCCCCAGCGGGCCCCGCAAGATCCCGGTTTCGACTCCGAAGGTCAAAAGGGAGTCGCGGAATCTGCGGGCCCGCCGATAGGCCGCGATGTCCCGCCGACCGGACCCCCGCCCCTCCCCCAAAAGCGCCTGCACGGCCTGGAGGACGAGATGGAAGTCCCCCCAGCGCTGAAGGGCGAGCTGCACCTTACCCTGGGAACCACGGGAATCCGATAGAAAGAGGCGCAGCTCATCCCGCAGCGCGGAGGGGGAGGCAGCGGCCAAGCCGCCGCCATCCTCCGGCGGGGCCCCCGAAGGGTCCTCGCGGCCCACAGTGACGGACATACAAGGGGCCGAGTTCCGGCGCTGCTGCGCCGGGCAGCCCGTCCCCATCCCCGGCAAAGGAGAGGGCGGCTGAGGGAACAACACAGCCCCCACAGTGGCAGGAAGGGGAGACACGAAAACCGCCCCCTGAGGGTTGTCTGCAGGCAACGGAAATGCGACAACCCCGGGGGCGGCAGTAACACCAGAGGTGGCAGACAGAGACACCTCGGGGACAGGATCTGGGGCAAGGGTGGGAGTAGGGGCGGGGCTCGAGGCGGGAACAGGGACTTGGGCAGGAGAGGGGACAGGATCAGGGACGGGAGCGGGAACGGGCTCCTCATCTCCCGCTGCCAAGCCGCTAGACTGCGGCTCCCCTCGGCCAAGGTCAGCATCCGAGGGGACGGAGGCAGCAGGGACAGGGGAAGCCTCAGGGGCAGGAACGATGGAAGGGGCAGGATCGGGGGCAGGAACCGGCCGCTCAGCAACGGCCGTCGCCCCGAGGGGCTCGGCGGCCGTGCACGAGATGGGAGTCGCGGCCGGGCTGGCAGGTAGGGCTAAGGGTTCTCCCAGGACTAAGTCGGGAGCGGCAGAGTGGGGCGAGGAACCGGGAGCAGGAGAAGGGGGCGGGACTAAGCCAGCACCCGGATCGGGGCCCGCTGGCGGAGGGTCGTCCTCCCCCTGAGTGACCGGGGTCAGACCCAGGGCCTCGATCTCATCGAAAATGGAGGCGAAAGCGGTCCCCTCGGCCCCGGCCACCTCCCCGCCAGTCACAGGGACAAGGGCCGCCCCGGCATCGGCGGCGGCGGCGGGGGGCACAGACGGAGCAAGGGCCGGGAGAACCGCTGCTAAAGCCTCCTCAGGCGTGGGCCCAACAAAAGGGACAGAAGTGTCCCCAGCCGCTGCCACGGCATCCACGGTCTCCATGGCCGGCACCTCCTGCTGGGCACCGTCCGGGGGCGCGGAAACAGAACTAACAACATCGGCCCCCCGCGGCATCTTTCGGGGGGCCTGCTCTCCCTCCTCATCAGAGGGGAGGGAGAGAGCCCGCGACCTGCGGGCGCCGCGCTTCCCCCGGACGGTCACCCAGCCCCCCGAGGTGGAAGAGGAGGTGGAGGGCCGGTCAGCAGGGGCAGGGCCAGAGGGCAAGGGCGATGGCTCCGGGGCTTGGGGCGGCAGGGTCGGAGGGACAGCAGGGGAGAGGGAAACCTCCCCCTGGGGCGGGCCCTTCCCCGCGGCCGGCGGAAGCTGCCCCGCCCTCTCCTCCACATGCCCCGCCGATCCAGGGTCGGCGACGGCAAGGCCCGCCTGCCCGGCCGTCTCCGCGGCCAGAGCGGGAACCGCGGCAGAAGGAGGAGGGGCGGCGGCAGCAGCAGTGTCCGAACCGCCAGGGTTGCCGGCGATGACAGGGCCGGCACCCTCCCGGGCCCCGGGGGTCTCGGACGCCCCTCCAGGCCGGGCCAGGGGACAGTCCCTCCGGACATGCCCCGGCGCCCGGCAGAGGAAGCACCGGGCCTCCCCCGTCGAATAGTGGACCCGATAATGGGCCCCCCGGTAGGGCACCAGGAAGGACCCCTCGAGCGCCACTCCGGCACCCGCCGCCGGTGGCAGCTGAAGCTGGACCTGCCGGCGGAAAGACAGGATGTGCCGGAGGGCAGGGTCCTTACAGCCCAATGAAAGAGAGCTCAGAATGGAAATGGGCTTCCCCAGGGTGGAGAGGGCCGGCAACAGGGCGGCGTTGGGGAGGTAGGGCGGGACAGAGGTCAAGAGCACCCGTACGCCCAGGTCCTCCAGGGGTTCCAAAGGCACAAACACGCCCCCCACCGCCAGGCCTCGTTCCACCGCCTCCTGCGCGGCGGCCACCGACGCCAGGAAGAACACGGCCTTCCCGTACATCTTGGAGGCCGCCACGATGGCCGTAGGCCCCACCACCCTCGCCAACGCCCGCACATAAGTCTCAATGTGGGGCGAGGCAGGCACCAAATGGCAACGGACGCCATGCCTCCTAGTCAGCGAGGGGAAGGGGCCGTGGTCACCAGGGACAGGTCCAGAGGCGGCGGTCGGGGCGGACGGCGCGGCGGCACGCAAAGAGGCGGCGGCCACCTGGGCGTATGCTCTGGGGGCCGGAGGTGGAGCACCACCAGAGCTGGTGGAAGGGACGGCAGGAGAGGGAGGGGCCGCGGCCGGTGTCGGGGCCGCAGCGGGGCCCGTAGCCCCGCCCGCAGGAGGTCTGGCTCCACGGGCAGGGCCCTTGCCCCTCTTCCTCCCTTGGCCCTTCCTGCCGGTGGAGGGGGCAGCCGTGGCAGCGGCAGTATCCGGGACAGGGCCAGCCGAGGGGCCGGCCACTGGGGTGGGCGGGGACAACAGGGCAGGGGCAGGGGCAGGGGCAGAGTCCCCCGCCATTACAACCTGCAGCCGCTCCTCCCCTCTAGGCAAAAAACAAAACAAGGGAAAGGCAACCACTCCCCCCCACTAGGCTGCAAGCTGGGGAGGAGGGAGCCAATGGAGAGGGCACACAGGAGCGAAAAGAGAGGGGTGGGGCACAGGTGCCAAAAAAGAAAGCCGGCTCCCCCGGCTACACTGGGGCGGGGGGGGGACCACGACAACAGTAAAAAGGGGGGGGTGAACAGTGCAAAAGGGGAGGGGGCAACAAAACGGGGGCACAAACGCGCGCGGGGGGGCGAAGGGGGGGGGGTGCACCAGAGCAGCGGCTCGAAAACAGAATGGAATGTCCAGCCAGCTGCAGCCCAAGGACAAGGAGGGGTGGGAGGAAAAACTCCAGCAAGCCGCAGCCCAAGGACAGGGCTGGGAACACAGCCAGCAGGCTAGGAACCGAGGGGGGGGGGGAATGGGCACCAAAAAAATAAACCGAAGGGGGTCAAAAGGAGGGGGGTAAAGTAGGGCCAACTAATACAAAGGGGGCTACAGGGAGGGGACCCCACCAGCGAAACGTAGTTGGGGGGCAGGAGAAGTCCAGGGCGGGGGAAAAGGTGCACCCACAGCGTTCGCGAAGCGCAGGCTCTGCCGTTCACTGCTGCAAGTAAACAGTCCCGGACGATGGAAATGGCGGGGGGAGCAAACAGCCCCGCCGAGGGGCGAAAAGCAGGTCCAGGTGGCACGCGGGGCGGTGGAGGGGTTGTCGGCAGCTGTCGGCGGTGGGGGTGGTGGTAGAGGGGGAGCAGATGGACGAAGGGGGGGGGGCACCGCACCCCCCCCACACCCCCTTCAACAGTCCGCTACGGGGGACGGGATAGCAGGCTCCCAAGTCGACCTCGGAGCTTCCTGGCAAGCGACGGCTTCCAGTCCGAGGAATTACAAACGAGAGGCTCAGTACCGTCCACACTCCTAACGCGGCTGGGGGCACCACCACCCCAGGAGCAAAGATGGCAAAGTCACTCAAAACACAGTCCACAAACAACCCCCTCCACAATCTCCCGAACCAGGGACGCAGTCTCTTCGCACTCCGCGACGGAGGCAGCGGCTCCCACACAGGAACAGCAGCAGCAGCGAGCGGCAGTCAGCCGGCCGGGCAACCGGCCAGGCAGGCAAGCAAGCAGGCAGGTGGGCCCCCAGATGGTATCGGTGTTGGCGTTGGGGGGCCGATGCTTCTCCCTCCGGAGGCGAGGGCGAGGGGGAGGGCAGGCCGGCAAGGCCCCCCCCTCCGCACTCACTCACTCACTCACGCAGTAGCGGCAGCGGCAGCGGCAGCAACAAGGAGAGCAGCAAGCAGCAGCTGGAGAGGGCCAGGAAAGGCCAGAGGGAGAAGGGAGCACAGAGAGCTCCTGCAACCTGTAGTGAGGCGGCCTGGGCCCCGACGGCCCCTGAGGGAGAGGAGCCTGAATTGGCACCCAAGTGGGCGGAGCCACCGCCACCTGTTCCCGCCCCCCGGAAGTCAAGGGGCGGGACAGGAAGTATAAAAGCCAGGCCCCAGCACTCAGTTGGAGCCCAGCGGCCGGAGAGGCCAGACGTGCCGGTGCGAGCTCCGGCTAGACTGAGCCTTCCCAGAGCCAGGTACCCGGACGCGGATGGACCGAGCCTCCCCAGAGCCAGATACCCGGACGCCGGCCGACCGGACCTCCCCAGAGCCAGGTACCCCGATGCGGATTGGCCGAGCCTTCCCCGAGCAAGGTACCCCAAAGTGGAGTGGCCGAGCCTGCCCCGGGCACGGTACCTCGAGGGGGAGCCCGAGCGCCCCCCTGACCCGAGACCGGAGGAGCAGCCTGACCCAGACGACCCTCTGCGAGCTGAGGAACCCATGGTGTGGGACCCCGCTGCCGAGCCCAGCGATGAGCAGGTACCAATGGAGGGGGAAATGGAAAGTAGCCCGGGGGTAGCTGACCCCAGTCTGGCTACAGCAGAGGAGCCAATGTCGGTGTGTTGCGGTCAGGACCCCACCGACACAGCGGCAGACTGACTGCCGCTCTTAGGGCCCCGGGCTGGGACACAGTGGAGTGGGTGGGCCTGTGTCCCCCCTGCCACCCCACTTACGGGTGGCAGCTTCCCCCTCCAGCCAGCGCTCCAGCATCGCAATTGAACTATTGTTTGTTGCCCCGCCCTGACTAAGGGCTTGGGGCGTCCTGAGTTTGCCAGTGCTCAGCTCCTGATCCACGGACCCGAGCCCCTTGAACTATTGTTTGTTGCCCCGCCCTGACTAAGGGCTTAGGGGCGTCCTGACTCTGTTAGTGTTCAGCTCCTGACGCAAGGTCCTGAGCCCTGGACTATTGTTTGTTGCCCCACCCTGACTAAGGGCCTGGGCCTACTAATTGTGTGTGTGCTCAGCCCTCAGGAAGGTTCTGAGCCCCGTGAACCCTTGTGTGCTGCCCCGCCCTGACTGAGGGCCGGGCCTTAACTCCTGACTTTACTGCTCAGCCTGAAGGAAGGTTCTGAGCCCCCTGGACTATTGTGTGCTGCCCCGCCCTGATTGAGGGCCGGGCCTGAACCCCTGACTTTACTGCTCAGCCTGAAGGAAGGTTCTGAGCGCCCTGGACTATTGGGGGTTGCCCTCCCCTGAATAAGGGCCTAGGACGCCCTGAGTTTGTCAGGGCTCAGCTCCTGATCCACGGAGCTGAGCACCCGAACTATTGTTTATTGCCCCGCCCTGAGCTAGCGCGGGGCTTGACTGACTTTGTAATCCCCAGCTCCGGCAGTGAGGACCGGAGCCCGGGCCTGAGTCACTGCCGGACCCTGACGGAGAGCAGGAGCTCATTGCAGAGGCCGTGTACCTTTGGCCTAGTCCCTGCCAGAGGGGCGGAACCCTGAGACCGATCCAGGCCGTGTAGTGAGGCGGCCTGGCCCCCGACGGCCCCTGAAAGGGCCCGACCCCCGCACCGGACGTTTACAGGCGGAGGTCGCACTCAGAGGTTTGCTATATGAAAGGGATCACCAGTACATAAGTTTGAGAACTACTGGTCTACAACTCTCTTGTACATCATCATTCATCAATGAATCACCTTGAGTGGTATATTGCTGCTGTGAGCTGCATTTTTTGCTGGAGTTCTCGGGGTATTAGAAAATTGCTGGGATATATATTTTCAAAAATGTGCACAACTTGCAATTTATCTCCGCAAAACAGTTAATTGCACACTCAGGCCCTAATTCAGGGAAAGCACTTAAGCATGTGCTTAACTTTAAGCACGTGCTTTGCTTTGCACCCTCTTATACTCCTGTGC
>NW_027054591.1:0-11000 GCF_011386835.1 Chrysemys picta bellii
TTCTATTGACTCTGGCCACTAGGCCGCATTGCCCTGAGCCAAGGGCGGTTCCATTGACTTTGGCCACTAGGCCGCACTGCCCTACCCAGAAGGGCAGCCCTAGTGACTCGCGCTGTTGGGCCGTGGACCCTCACCGAAGGGCTGCTGCACTGATCCCGACCATTAGGCTACACTGCCCTAGGAGCCAGGACTGCTGCGGTGGCTAGGGAGACTAGGCCAGTGGGGCCGCCCCAGATCTACTTCAATTCCTCCACAACCTGGTACCAACCTGACGGGGTGGACCTATCCTGTGACAGGGTGACTTAATGACAGTCTATAATATCATACACGAGGGACTCATATTTTATAATGGGCTCTTGAGTCTAGCAGAGAAAGGTGTAACTTGATCCAATGGCTAGAAACTGAAGCGAGACACATTCAGACTGGAAATACAGCGTACATTTTTAATGGTGAGATAATTAACCATTAGAACCATTTACCAAGGGCCAAGGCGGATTCTCCCTCACTGACAGTTTTTAAATTGAGATTGGGATGTTTTTCTCAAAGCTCTGCTCTGGGAATTATTCTGGGCAAGGTCTATGGCCTGTGTTGTACCGGAGGTCAGACTAGACAATGGCAATAATCCGTTCCAGCCTTGGAATCTACGAATCCCCCGAAGCTGCTTCAGTCACTACATATTGCTCCTGTGTGTGCCACCATCTGACTTTCACCCTCTGTTGCAGAGTCTGAGCCAGCTCTTGGAGGTCTCTTGTGAATATAAGATCCCTCTACCTAAAGAGAAGTTTCAAGCCATCTGCAGTGCTCTGCACATCCAGGTGAGGGGTGGTTTTGCTTGGATCCCTTGAGCTTAGGCACAGCAGAGCTGAAGCATATTAACAATAAAAATCTATCGAATGATAGTGCAGAGCCTGGGCACCTCCTCATGCCTTACTAATTTCTGCAGGCTCGGGAGTAAGCAGGTAGCGGTCTCATTTTCTTAGCTAATCTCCAGCTCAGTTTGTAAAGCAATTTCACCATAAGCCGATTATCGGGGGAGTCAGAGTTGTCTAGTAAAAACTGTGGCTGTGTCTTGATTCGATCAGCTCTGCTGCTCAAAACCCTTTAGCTTCTCTTATCGAATGTATTGGTCATTGTGTTTGATTCTTGCTGTGCATTCAGTACCATCTACCTGGGGTTCAGACCTGTATTTGGACAAGTAGGAAGTGGAAGCTTAGAAATTCATTGAACATTTTCTTTTCAATTGCTTCTGATTAGGGTTTTTTTGACCATTTCCCTTCTTCCCACAGATCTGTTCTCAAGCTAAGCCGCTCAGCACGGAAAATCACGCAGAGCTGTTGGATTGTGTCGTTCTGCTAGGTAAGGGGAAGAGACTCTGAGTTGCACCTTTGTCAGGTCTGGTAAGAATAAGAGTTCTGTTGTCAGTGAGGACGTGATTTGTTCCCTTGCAGCCCGTTCTTCTCCTGATGATCTGATCGCATTTCTGCACTCGCAGCTGGAGATTGAGAATGAGGCTGTTCGTGTGGCCTCTTTGAATCTGCTCAGAGCTCTTGTTGGCGCCGACTGTAAGTAACACAGGAGCAACTGTGCCAGCTGCCCTCTTGGCCGACATGCTGAGGGTTGAGTTGGGGACATCCAGAGCAGGGCCGGCTTTAGGAAGTGCTGGGCCCGATTCGTGGGGCTTGTGCTCACCAGGTGGCGCTCCGAGTCTTCGGCGGTGGGTCCTTCACTCGCTCGTGCCGCCGAAGAGCCGGAGGGAGTGAAGGACCCGCCGCCAAAGTGCCGCCAAAGACCCGGAGCGCCGCTGGGTGAGTAAAAATTAAAAAGGCCACTGGGCACGGGGCCCTGTTAGGCGTGGGGTGCGGGGCCCCCTTAGGCACGGGGCCCGATTCAGGAGAATCGGGGGAATCGGCCTAAAGCCGGCCCTGATCCAGAGCTAAAAGCATGAGCTACTATAGATTGAGCTAAAGAACCAAGGCTTTGTAGGCACGGCAGGGCTCTAACAGACTCATCGCCTCTGCAAATGGGGCACAGAGTCTCTATAACACACAGTCACCAGTGGTTTGGATCTCCACTAAGGGACCAAATGCTGCCCTAAGTTACCCCCCTATGGCCACCCAGAAATCAACAGGTTCAACTCAGTGCTGAATGTAGCCCAAGATATTTTTCAACTTCAAATACAGAAGTTAACTTGGGGCTAATGCATGTTAACAATAATCAGATACAAATAAAATAGGACTCCTGAGTCGATATTCGTCAGTATTCTACACTGTAGACGAGATTCTGAGTTCTGTTCTACTGGTGTAAACACAGATTAACTTCAATGACCTCAGTCTATCTAACGCTTTTATAATATATCCATCATGGTAGTATGATGGCACTCGTTATAGAAGTGGAATTACTTTAGATTTACACTGGTGTAACTGAGACTAGAGTCTGGTCCTATGTTTGTCCCACTGATTCTGTAGATGAGAGAAGCTCGGTACAATTCTTAAATAGGGCCCTTTGAAATCCAGGATTAATTCCAATGTGGAAAGTGAGTGAGTGGAACAAAGAAGTACTGTACACCTCTCCTTATCTTTCAGTGCCCGAGACAAGAGTTAAAAAGTTTCTGATTGTGAAGGCAGTGAAATCCACTTTCAGTGATCAGAATGCTACGGTAAGATTGTGTGTGGAGCAGTGAAATATTTCAGTTTTTTTCAATGATACGGGATGAATGGATATCTGGGTGGAGCTTTCATTCAGATCCAGAGGAGAGACTGCAGACTAGAGAAGGCATGTCATTCTCCTGCTAGTGTTAAATGTATCCACGTTTATAATCTAAGGAGATAAACTCAAAAGCATAAGGACTCTCATATCCTATCTCCTATTTCAGGCAGAAGGGATAACAAGAATTTATGTGTGTAATCTCTGCCCTTGCAGGTGAGGAAGGCAGTTCTTCATTTCATCAGGAGGCTGCTCAGTTCAGGAAGTGTGGAGAATTGTACAGCATGGGATATGGTAGCATATGTTTTCCGCGAGTTCAGTGTGTCCACCAGCAAACTGGTAAGGAGAGTTCTTAACACTTAGGACTCGGTCCTACCACACTTGCATGCTGATTGCTCCCCTTGCCTTCCGTGGGAGTTGTGACTCAAGGACAGCTGGACTGAATGATTAGAGCCAGAATCTGATCAGTTATATTGGTGTAAAGTCAAGGTAACTCCACTGACTTTAGTGGCGTTACTCTGGATTTACACTAGTGTAACAGAGATCAGAATCTCACACTGGGTCTTTACATCTAACAGAGTTATCTAGGTTACTCAAACCTCTGATCAGACATTAGAAATTCTGAAAACACCATTTTTCAGTGAAATGTTCTTGTACAAGGAAGCACATCTTTTTGTTTTCAATAGACTCTCCAGAGAACATAATGCTGCCCAATTCTGTGGCTGTTGAAGCATACCTAAAGTATTAGCAAAACACCGAGGTTATGCAGGCTGCATCCCAGACTGTCAGGAGCCTGGAAAAGCTTGCTGCGTATTTCCCTCACTACATACTCTACTCTACATGTACTAGTTTAAAAATATCTTCAGTCCGTATTTCTATCCATGGACACAGCCAGGGGCTCCAGACACTTTGTGCTCCATGACTGGATCCATGATATGTATTAACATAAACAGTTCAACTTTACAGTAAGTTGTTGATAGACTCACACTCACTACACACAGAATGACCAAGCTGGTTGGAGCATCAGAACAGAGTGGATCCCCCTAGTTCTGCATATTTATTTCCACTGGGCGGAGGCTGAAAAAAGATGAAACAGTTTTTTTCAAATTTAAAAACATTGAACACTGTTGGGGAAACTCTTTTGTGTTCAGTGAATCATTCCCTTCACTTTAGGGTTTTCCTAAGCCCGGGATCTGACCCACCAGTTAGGAGTTTCTATTATTCTCTTTCCTTCAGACGTTTGTGCACTTCCAGTGCAATATAAAAGCAGGCATAGGTCAATGTTCAAGATGGCTTCGTAAGAGAAGGACACTGATTCTATAGCCAGTGTCTTACTACTAGCTAATAAGTTCTATATAGCTATCTCACAGCAGGGTACAACACTTCTCACCCAGGCTATTCAGGAAGAAAGCACTATCCAAACCCTGTGCATTGACATCCTGCAATGTCTGGACACCTCAGTCAGTGGAATGACCCAAGTAAGTGACCTGTTGCTACTGCTTCTTGAAATAGGGACATTCTTCCTTACGTTCCTTGTACCTCTCCACAAGGAAGCTTTTTGCACAGTCAGCATAATGGAGGAACAGCATATCAAATTCATGTCAGGGATGGTGTGACCCCTTCATCATGGAGTAAGTGGTTCACATTAGAGAAAAGATATAAAGCAACTTAGCTGGAAGGAATCATGTTGCAGAGATCTTCCCTTAATTCTTTCTACTGTCTGAGTGCAACTTCCCCTTAGATCCCCCATGAATACTTCTGATTTGGTGATCCTGGATTTGAACAGATATTGGGGCTGAGACTGTGCCTTATATAGGTCTGTAAAGTTCTGGGTGAGTTTCTGGTGCTATCTAAATAGCTCCATAATGCTCTAATGCAGGGAAAGAGGATTCACCAAACTAGGTAGTGTATTTAAAAGACAGAGTGCAGGGGCACCGGACAGGTAGAGTGAGATGTTGGGGAGAGAGAGATGAGGTGATAGGTTAGGGAAGGGTCAGTGAGGAATAAAAGGAGAAGCTACATGACAGGGAGGGATTCAGACAGCAGGATACTGGAGGTGGGGGAATGGAAATAGCTGGGTACTGAACAGTCTCGCTCTTCTCTGCAGGTGTTATGGCCAAGGCTTCTGGAGTATGTGGTGCCAGCTCAGTACACGGGTACTTTGAAGCCTCTCTGCAGATGCCTTAGGGAACTGGCTGAGAAAAAGCAGCAGGAAGGAGAAGAAGCTGCTTGCCTCGACTACAGTGGACCAGGTTTATAACAGAAACTCTTCCATGTATTCGCTCCAGGCACACTATGAAATGAACAGATTCAGTCTGCTCCAGTTCTCTCGTCTGCAATCAGGAGGCTAAAATGAATGAGGGATGGTCTTGTGATTACAACATGGCCATGGGAGGGAGCTAGGAAATGTGGGTTCTGTTCCCAGCTTGCCACCAAAATTCTGATGTGCCCTTGGGGGAAATCACTTGATCTTTCTCTCTCAGCTTCCCCACTTGTGAAATGAAGAAGTAATTAATGCCAACCTCATAGAGGTGCTGTGAGGCGGAATTCATTCCTGTTTGTAAAGCATTTTGAGATGCTCAGACTGAAAGCACTATGGAAATGCAAATTATTATCAGCTGTATTCAACATTGGTGGGCACGTTGGAAATGGATAGGTGAATAACATTGGCAGGACTCTCTGCAAAGCCTGGCATCATTAAAACTATTCTGTTTCTTTCCCTAGTGAAACTCCCTACACCCCAGGGGCTGCTGGCGCGACTCCTGGTGAGTAGACCATGAAAATAGGTTTTCTGCTAAATGTGAAGTGGAACAGTTAACTGTAAAAATCGGTATTATAGCTAGATGCTTATAGACAGGCTGAGCAATGTGTATGATTGGGTCTCTCTCTCTCCACCCTCTCCTGAGACACACTGTTCTGCATCCTCGTACTAGCTAGAATGCTCGCTTCTTCAGGAAGACACTGCAGTAGAAGCAACAACTCTATTGTATGGTCTCCACAATGAGAGAGTCTGAACTATTCCCTCCTTCAGGAACAAACTGGTATTGTGCTGACAAAACTTAGCCTGTTCTTTCTCTCTCATTGACAGGTAGTAGCCTCATCCCCTTATGAAAGAGAAGGACATGGATGTGCTGCCTTGCAATTACTGAAGGCCCTGCACCACAATGTCCACGCAGCAGTGGGTGAGATGTGGGTACTGAAGATCCCACCTCTGCTGCGGTACATGGAAGGTAAAGTGCTAGTTAGGAGGAGTGCGGTCCATGGAGAATAGAAGGGAAGCCACAAAATGCAGCTTCCTATTGACATGTGTTGTGCCATTCCTGCTGCAGTACATGGGAACAGTGGGGAATTGAAATTGGGCTTCTAGGCCCTCACTTTTCCTTCCCCTGGATAACTGGGAACCACTGGGGTAAAGCCAGAATTTAACCACTGAGGCCAATTCAATCAGGGCAGAATCAGGCCAGGAAGGTTTCAGCTGAATGGAAATTTTACAGCAGTTCCCCCCACACCTTTGCTAGGTTATTAGTTGGGAAGGTGAATACACATGAAGCTGGAGGTTAGTGAAATATTTTGGAGTTACATATATAGTCTGATTTTGGAAACTGAATTTTTCTAAAAATTAAACCCCATGTTTACTTTCAAGGGTGATTCAGTTAAAAAACCCAGAGTTTTTCTTTCTGTAAGGAAACCCAAGCCATAAAAGCTAGGTTGGCCAAGTGGGTGCCCTATGTCGAATCTAGGTATTATGGGCCTAAAAATGTCTTTCACCAATTTTACAGTGGTATGAATCTATTGACCTCCATGGAAAAAACCCTTCAATCAGTGTAGGCCAAGGGTAGGCAACCTATGCCACGCGTGCCAAAGGCGGCACGCGAGCTGATTTTCAGTGGTACTCACACTGCCTGGGTCCTGGCCACTGGTCCAGGGGGCTCTGCATTTTAATTTAATTTTAAATGAAGCTTCTTAAACATTTTAAAAACCTTATTTACTTTACATACAGCAATAGTTATATATTATAGACTTATAGCAAGAGACCTTCTTAAAATGTTAAAATGTATTACTGGCACACGAAACCTTAAATCGGAGTGAATAAATGAAGACTCGGCACACCACTTCCCATTTAGACTTGAAAGCCCAGGTACGTTACAGCTTGGCAGACCAGGAGTTTAAGAAGGACTGATTGCAAAGGAGATACCTGGGACAACTCTTCTTGCTAACCTAAGTGACATTATTGTTTTGCTTCCTCCTTTATAGGGAACACAGAGAATTCCCTGGACCATGAACAGTGGGAGCACATGCTGCTTCAGGTACAAGATGGCTTTCAGCTGTATTGTCACAGCCCTCCCTCCCCCCTCCAAATGTATCAGCTGGGGAAAGAATAATGATAAATTATTCACTATAAGCAGAGCTGGTCAAACCATTTCATTTGCAACTTTTGTTCAGTGAAAAATGGCCTTTTTTATTTTCATGGGACATTTTCAAATTTTTCAGGGTTTGTTTTTTTGTATGTTTTTTACACAAAACAAAGCAACCCCAACCCAAATAGAAAATGTTTAGTTTTTTTAAACTGAAGTTGATTTTGGGTTTTTTTTTTCCAGTTGCTTTTCTGTTTGTCTCCTCCCCGCTCCAGCTTTTTCAGTCACGAAGTGGAAGAGGGGGAAACCGGCAAGGGGACCAGGGATAAAGGAAAGGAAAGATGGAAAACAAAGAATTGAATAATGGTCATTTTTTATTTTGAAAAGCAAAATATTTTTTGTTTTTTCACTTTTCATTTGTGTGTTGAAAAATCAAGAAAACAAAAAAAATCCCACTTGTTTTGTGAAATGGACTTACTATTGTTCAACCAGCTCTAGTTATAAATAATTCTGTATTACCACTGGGAACAGCACAAAACTTAACCAGAAAACCAGCATGCTAATGGTGCTAATGCATCACTGGGGGACATTTAAAGGATTCTTTTTTTCTATTTGCCACTCAAAAGAAAATTTGCTCTGAGAAACCCAAAAAGGAAAAGCGACAGGACAAGGTTTGGTGACTGTATCTCATGGAGAAGCCTTTCTGGTCAGAAAGAGCTCTTTACAGCCTCGTGTAAATCCAGACAAGGAACATTTTTATGGCGAGCGCTGAAAATGAAAGGACAGGATCTAGTGACAAATAAGCCCCAGAAGGTTTGGAGTTCCATTTGGGGTTGGATTACACTCTAGAATTTCCCATTCCAGATCCAGCCTCATTTGAAATTCTTTGGGCTAAAAAATCAAAGAAGATTAGGTTCTCTTGTGAGGTTTCTGATATTTTCTTGCTGCTGTTCAAAATTCGGGCCTGAAACAGCAAAGTGCTGAGAGTTACTAACCTCTCGCTGACTTCAATGGGAGTTGAGGGTGTGACCCCAGGTCCTTTGGGTACCCAGTGGCAGAGGCCACAGGAGTGCATAGGATTACCAGGATTCCCTGGATCTGATCTCCATATAATCAAAGGGTGTCATGTAAAGCCTTTACTGGATACCTGTGCCACACAGATCATCATAATCATTGCACAGTGACTGGATGGATAATATATAAGGCGTTATGGTTGTATACTGAAATGTATGCTTTTAAGGTCTGTGAGTAGGGGCTGGTCACCAGAAAGTGATCAATAAGTTTCTTTGAGGCAGGAGATGCTTATCTGCCTGAATGGCTGTATGTAGATGAGTAATTCTTCACAGTGGATGCTAATCAATAGAGCAACATTCTAATCAAGTGATTGCAAAGTCTCCAGAGGAGATTCGATACAAGAAAAACAAACAAACAATAGGGGGTACCCTGTTTACAAGTGAAGACAATGGATGCTTGGAACTATATCTGGAGGTCCAGAGGTATCCTGCATCAGGTATCCTTCGCCTATTGGACGAACTGCCAGCTGGCTTGTCTCATGAATGGAGGATCCCATTTGGTTTGGGTGTTTCATGCTGGGAGAGAGATTTGGGGGAGCTGTCCTTTGTGAGACAGGGGAATGTTTGGTTTTCTAAGTTTAAGCTCTAAATTTATTAGACCCATTCTCCATCCACTATAAAATCACTCCTCAATGGTCAGATTTCTTGGCTCCATCTCATTCTCCAATTCCCTGTCCATCTGGGTTTGGGGACTGAGAGGAATCATCAGGCAAAGGTTAAAGAACAACAGGCAGAGGAAGTCTGGGTTGTTGATGTTTATAGTTGTCAATAGAGAAATAATCTTCCCATGACACCTGAATACTGGAAATTTTACAACAGAGAAAAGGAAGAAAAAAAAACACCAAACAAACAAACAAACCCCACAACAACCCCCAAATTCTTGCAATTAACCATCTGCTTTAACTCTTGTTTTACACTCAGTTCCTAAGGACATCTCTGGAGATGATAGGCGACAGTGCGTGGAGCAGCCAGATAAGCCTTGAGTTGAGCCAGCAGATGGCCGGCTATGCCAGCCCCTCCAAAGAGAAGGTTTGTTATCTGTTAAGGCTTAGTTTCTAGTTCATTTCCCTTGAAATTCTGACTGGGGGGCTGCATAAGGCTTCTCTCAAGGCTTCATTACTTCATATTTTATTCTGCATATAAAATTTGTTTTTAGTTGTTTCCTGCTCTCTTGCCGCCCGCCCGCCCGCCCTTCCAATATTTGCTTGGACAGGCTGCTTGTCTGTACTGCATTGTTGGCTCTCTGGCTGGGCTAGATGATGGGATGTTTCTACGGTCTGGATGCTTGGACTTGGCTATCGTGTTCCTTCCTGAGTGTTGCTGAGCTGGGTCTGTACTGACAGGCACGTTGTGTTACTGATATCTCAGGGCTGGTCTCTTTCTTTCAGAGTTTCCTGTATAAGGCGCTAGGAACGTCCTTAGCAGTTTGTCAGGACCTGGTCCATGTTAAATCACAGATTAATACATTTCTGACGACAACAGATTATACGGAAGCCCCTGAGAGAGAGGTGAGGACTCTGTCCCTCTCCCCACTTTACCAAGGAATCCCTGAATGCTCCCTGTGGGGCTCAGCTCAGAGTTGGCCTGGGACAGACGCCATTTTGCTTCATATCCTCTTCATTGCTATTTCACTCAGCCCCCCGCTCCCCATGTGTCTCAGGCCTCACTGGCATTTTACACCACTTCAGGTGAAAGGAATGGAGTCGTGGGGTCTATCAGGCACCTGGTTCGATCCTAACCAGTATTTTTCTTGGGTGACAGGGAGTCATTTCCATCCTCGCATTGTCTGCTGAGAGCCACTTGGACCTCACCTTGAACGCACTTCAGGAGTTTGGGGCTGCAATGAGCAAGGTTAAGATTTCTGGGTTCATCGGCCGCCTGAAGGTAAAGGAGCCAGGGGCTTCTCTCAAACTTCCTCTCCCTCTAAAGCAGAGGCAGCAACCCTGCGGTAGTGTCTGCTCTGGTCAGCTAGCATTGTCCCCCAATGTATGCGTTCTACGTGATGCCTGCAGTTAAGCAGAGAGGAGCACAATCTGGAGCTGGGGTTCTCTCAAATGATTTTTATCGTCTGATGTCTTTTCCATGCAAGCAACTGATGTAGTTCCCACACATTGTGCATGGGAGGGGCGCTCAAGCCATGAGACATCAGATGATAAAAATCATTTGAGAGAACCCCAGCTCCAGATTGTGCTCCTCTCTGCTTAACTGCAGGCAGTCTGTTGTAAAATGATGGTAGATACACTGGAGGGTAGGGATAGGATACAGAGGGACCCAGACAAATTAGAGGATTGGGCTAAAAGAAACCTGATGAGGTTCAACAAGGACAAGTGCAGAGTCCTGCACTTAGGACGAAAGAATCCCATTCACTGTTACAGACTAGGGACCGAATGGCTAGGAAGCAGTTCTGCAGAAAAGGACCTAGGGGTTACAGTGGATGAGAAGCTGGATATGAGTCAACAGTGTGCCCTTGCTGCCAAGAAGGCTAACGGCATTTTGGGCTGTATAAGTAGGGGCATTGCCAGCAGATCGAGGGACGTGATCGTTCCCCTCTATTGGACATTGGTGAGGCCTCATCTGGAGTACTGTGTCCAGTTTTGGGCCCCACATTACAAGAAGGATGTGAAAAATTGGAAAGAGTCCAGCAGAGGGCAACAAAAATGATTAGGGGGCTGGAGCACATGACTTATGAGGAGAGGCTGAGGGAACTGGGATTGTTTAGTCTGCAGAAGAGAAGAATGAGGGGGGATTTGATAGCTGCTTTCAACTACCTGAAAGGGGGTTCCAAAGAGGATGGATCTAGACTGTTCTCAGTGGTACCTGATGACAGAACAAGGAGTAATGGTCTCAAGTTGCAGTGGGGGAGGTTTAG
>NW_027054592.1:0-11000 GCF_011386835.1 Chrysemys picta bellii
GATGGTTACATGCCTGAGCACTTCTTAAAGCACAGCAGATCCAGAGACATTTAGGGGAGGAATGCTCAGAAAGCAGAGACATCACTTGTTTTCCTCTTTCCTCCCTACTTTTGAAATAAGCCACCCCCATCTCCACCCCGATTGCACCAGGTTCTGCTTTCCAATGGCATTACCTCTACTGGAAGGTTTTCAACTGTTGTATAGCTATTGCATCAAAAAGCACTACATTAAAAGAATACTAAGCAAAGTCAAGCACTTGAAAGTTAGGAGATAGAGAATGGAATTAACACCTCCCTCTTCTCCACATTGCCGAGGTGCCAGCAGAGGGCGCAAGGAGACGCTCATCCTGATCTCAGTTTTGGTGCCCAGCAGCCTGGCAACCCCACCAGCCAGGAGGAACAATTGCAGGGAAAGTCCTACTCATTCTCTGCAGCCTGAAGATGGAGCATGCTCAGTTACTGTGGCGATGGCACAGCCCGTCCAGTCACATATAGAAGATGAGAAGGGGACAGAGCATACTGAATGCAGATGGAATCTAGTTAGCACATGCTCAACAGATACTAGTTAGAGGCTTATAACTGGGCCAAATTTGGGGAGACTTGCCACAGGGACAGTAAAAAAGGACAACCGACACCAGGGCAGCTCCCCTGCCAAAATTTGAGTCCCTGCTCTTAAGCCCAGAGATTAGGGTTGCCAACTTTCTAATGGCACAAAACCGAACATCCTAGCGCCACCTCTTCCCCAAGGCCCCACCCCCGCTCACTACATTCTACCTCCCTCAGTGGCTTGCTCTTCCCCACCCTCACTCACTTTCACTGGGCTGGGGCAGGGGCTTGGGGTGCGGGAGGGGGTGAGGGTGAGGGTTCTGGCTGGGGATGCAGGCTCTGGGGTTGGGGGTGCAAGAGGGGGCTCTGGGTTTGGGGGGGCTCAGGGCTGGGGGTTGAGGTGCAGGGGGTGAGGGCTCTGGGATGGGGGTGGAGGCTCTAGGCTGGGGCCAGGAATGAGGGCTTTGGGGTGCAGGAGGGAGCTCCAGGTGGGTCTCAGAGCTGGGGCAGGGGATTGGGCTTACCTCTGGCGGCTCCTGGTCAGTGCTGCAGGAGGGGGGCTAAGGCAGGCTGCCTGCCTGTCCTGACACCACATTGCATGCGCCCCGGAAGCGGCCAGCAGGTCTGACGGTAGTAGGCATGGGAGGCAGGATGCTCCCTGCACTGCTCTCACCCGCTGCAGGCCCCACGTCCCAGCTCCCATTGGCTGGGAACTGGCCAATGGGAGTGCGGAGCTTGTGTTTGGAGCGGGGGCAGTGCGTGGAGCCCCATGGCCCCCCTGCCTAGGAGCTGGACCTTCCGGTGTGCAGCGCGGTGCCAGAACAGATAGGGACGAACCTGCCTTAGCACCGCAGCACCACCGACCGGACCTTTAATGGCCCAGTCAGCGGTGCTGACTGGAGCTGTCAGTGTCCCTTTTCAACCTGGTCTTCCGGTCAGGAACCAGACACCAGGTCCCCCCAACCAGAGGTTCTAGAGATTCTCAGTGATTCCAAACATTATGCCCGGCAGGTGGGACACAGTTTATACCATTGATTAGGTGTGCCCAGTGACGTACAATAAAACACAGTTGTTACCAGGTAACACATTTAGGGCCTGACCCCTGAGAGGTGCTCAGAATCCTGACTTCAGTGGGAACAGCAAGTGCTCAACATCTCTCGGGTTCCTGAATAATTTCTGGGCTCTCCAATTACTTTCATTCTTTGCTAACTGTAAATGGGCTTTAACGGGGGAGGGGGGGCGGGGGACGAACAGTCCTGCAAGGTAAGGATACTCCGCACAGTGCCAGAGCACTAAAGGACCTTGTTCCTCCTCCCACCAATACCAATGGAAACTTTGCCTCAATCCAATATTTTTCAGCAGCTTGCATAAAGTCATGGGCAAAAATCTGTCCTCCATTCCTCTAGTTCTCACTTGGCACCCTCTCCTCCGGGAGGATTTATCTATTAAGCGCTGACAACATGTCCAATCTGTAAGAGACGAGGTAAAGCTGCTCCCTGATGGGAGGAACTGACATGAACTTACAGAATGCACCCAGCAGACAGACTGCTGACCCAATGAGAGATGTGGCGTTGGTTTTCCCCATTTTGAGATCTGGAGGCAGAGACTGCTAGCAAACAGCAGAGCAGAAAGCAAGACAAGCACAGCTGGACCTGGTTTAGCAGACACCATTTACTATTTCACAATATTAGTGATTTTTTTCTATAGATCTGTTCAATAAAAGAACTTATACTTTGTATAATAGATTACATTATCGCAGGTATTGCACAAGCTATGCCATCTGGGCAGCACTGAAACAGGACTGCAGAAAGTTACGATTGGAGAGTCTTTTTACAGTGTTAGGCATGATTAGATCCAGTGCAGGGAAGAGATACTAACCATGTAAAGTGGGGAGTCAGTCATTTGACTGTCCATGGTCATCAGATTCTCTACTCAAAGAGAGCTGACATAAGAGTACTAGTACTGGTCAGGATAACCTGGCAGAGAGGGCCCTCTCTCTGCAATGCCCACCATGGTCTATTGGCCTCCAAAGGCATTCAGTGGGTCATCAAACGTACTTGATGCCTTGCTTTCAGATTTTGATTCAGAGGCTGTCTGAGAGGATCGGCCTTTGGGGGTGGATGCCTTGGTTTGACTGCTAGAGGAGAAGATATCATCTAGAGAAAGAGAAAAACAGTGATTAAAAAGGAGAGAAGATGCTGCCAAACGTAAGACATTACACAGAAATATCCCCAGTATGTAGCTGTTACTGCCAAGGACACTTTGCTGATAAACACTTTCCTGCTGCTTGTGACATGAAAATGTATTTGTGAGGACATATGGGGGAGCTTTTAGCTGTGGGTTTTTACCAGGTATAGTCAATGAGAGGGAACAAAAGAAATCCTGACACTTGGCATTTATGCCAGCCAGAGATCTCAAAGCATTGAACAAGCACTAAGTGAAGCCTCACAATGCTGAGTGAGGCATTATATCCATTTCACAGATGAATAAGTCACTTAACTTCTCTGCAGCTCACCCAGCACCATATAGGAAGCCAGTGGCAAAACTGGGAGCGGACTTAGAGACTCATCCGGTCCTGTGCTTTAGAACCATTAAGTCATACTACAGATGATGTCTACAGATTTGCCCTTTGGAGAATGTATTATTCATGCATGCACACACATGAGTTCTACTAATTAACACGTTTCATCTCCTAAGTGCTGTACAAACATTCACATTCCTCTGGCCCATTAAGGCATTCCTGTGGCTGGCAGTCTGGGAATACCCAGGTTCATAGAATTATGAGATTTTTTGCTAAAACAAACCGCAAAAGTTGCCAGCATTGTTACCCAAGTGAGCTGGGAAAGTCGTACATGTAGGGGGAACTTTTACTACTGTCGCTGGCACCTCTGGCTCTGCAAATCAGGTACCTTAAAGCAGTAGTGTAAAGCGGAGAACATGGCTCACCTGGGATCAGAACAAGGATGGATTTAGAAATGCATTTAGTGGCATATACAGATAACAGGCACAATTGGAAAGCGTTGAGAAACATTCTCAGAGTTAGAGGAGATGGAGGTTTAACAAGCCCAGTTTCTTTCACAGATACTGTTGTGCTCATTCACATGTGAGGCAGTGAAACTCATGGGGCCATTAATACTTTAGTATCGAATTTATTAGTTTCTTCTGTTGCAGTGACCTTAAACAATAGGCCAGAGCCAGCCCTCTCTCCTCCCCGGAGGGTGGGGCGTCCCATCTGGGCAGCGGCAGCAATAGTTAACTTCAAAGCTCAGTAGGGTTCACCACAGTGGTTGCTGATTGTGGGGCTGTACTGAAGGGGTGGGATGGACTTGGCCCAAATGTGTTTGGGGGGAGGGAAGAGGAGAAGAAATGCTGAGAAGCAGCTGGAAAAAAGAGACCGCTGAATGATGGTGGGCCAGAAAGGTCAATTACGGGTTAATAAAAGGTTATACACAGCTAGGGCTTGGGAGGTTTCTATTGTTTGATGGACGTTTGCTGCATCCTCTCTCATGCGTTGGTGTGGTAAGCTAGCATCTGTTTACAAGTCTGGCACGGACTCAGTGAATACACATTAATCCAGTTGCACACAGAGCACCTGTGGAACCACATTACCAAGCCCCTCATCTGGGATCTGAATGCTGAAGGTTAGGGATACGTGGGCCAGAGATCAGACGTGGACTCCCACTACGTGCCATTCTGCCTGTGTGAGGAGTCTATTCTCACTGCCCTCTCCCTCCGCTGCACATGGCCACTGCTGTGATCATAGGGATACGCAGCTTTAATCCAGGATAGAGTTTCAGCACAAGAGAGCAGTCTAGAAAGGCAGCAGTACGGAGTAAATCCCAATTGGCAGCCCTCCAAAACAAGCCATGCAAGAGATTAGCTTCACAGCCATTTAGGGTCCTCCCGGCGTACACGGGAAGTGTAGTGGGTGCTGAGGGGAATGAAGTTACAGCCCTAGCTTACAACACGGGGACTAAAGGAAGGGGAGAAGGAAGCCTGTTCTCTGTGGCAGGGAAAGCAGTACTACTTGCCGAGGAATGCTCAGTTCCCCAGGAGGCAGCATCCTAAGCACAGACGGAGACAATGCCCAGAAGTTTTTCAGCAGCCGGAATACCAATCAATCAGTGTTGGAAGAGAGGCACTATAGGGATCAGAAGGATGGCTCTGACACAGTCAGGTTCCAGACACTCTCAGAGGAAGACAGGGTTCTGCACCCCAAAGAATAAGCAACTGAATCAACTGGTTGTATATATTTACATACAATAGAATTATAAGTCAAGTAAAATGCTGAACTTGGTGGTCATTGGGAAGGGTGTATACAGATTATGGTTCTGAATGTAAGCGGGTGTATGTGTGTAGAACATGGTCATTGTAACAAAGGTTTAACTCCCCGCTCACCTCGCAGCTGTTGGGAAGCAGGCAGGCAGGGAGGGGCACCTCCCAGGCTAGTGGTTTACACGAAACTAACTCCCAGCATTGTACAACCCAGGGAGAGAAGAGCAGACCATGAAAGTAATGGAAAGCCATTGGAATGGAAGAGACAACCTCAGTCTTGGAAAACTAAGGAAGGGGGGCGTTTCCCTTGCGCTATGTAACCATGAATTGCCAGGCAGAAAGAAAAAGCCCCCTGCAAACCCTGTCAGAAGGGAAGGGGTTTGACGTGAAGGCTTTCCATGTAATGCAGAAGGTAAAGCGTGAGGTGGCATCATTAATGTTCATTGTCCATGTAATTTGTCTGCATTGCCTTATCTGACTAGTCCACCTTTGAATCTGTATTTTTTCTATTAAATGAGCTTTTTTGTTTATTCTGAACCCCAGGCAGTTCTCTGTTGTGCAAACTGTGCGGCCTCAAGTGGACTGATAACTGGGGGCTAGTTTCAGTCCTGGGGGGGGAGGGGTGACAAACAAGAAAGGAAAAGTCTGAGTAGCTGGTAATTAAGAACTTGGGGACCAGACAGGCTATTGTGGTCACCCTGCCAAGGAGCATAGGCTGTTGGAAGGCAGGGTGAGACGATTAAGCCTGTAGGCTGGCGACTGGTGGCAGGGCTCTGAGCCATAGCAGCCTAGCATGAAAGCAGCCAAAGTTATAAGGCTAGTGGTGACAGAAGCCCTTACTGGTCTGGGTAATCCCTAAAACATCACAGGGTTTATGAGGAGAGATTAAAGGAACTAAATATCTACATCTAGGCTAAGCAATGAATGAAAGTGATGGTGGGGCAGGGGATCATAATTAGTTTGCAAATACGATAAACTAGGAGTGATTGGGTGCAGTTCAAAAGACAGCATTCCCAGCAGGAAAGGCTCAACAGGCAGTGACAGCCTCTGGTAAAATTCCAAGGTGGGCATTGCTACCAGCCCTTAGCTAAACAGCTAGGGAAGATGCTATGCCAGTCCTGTTCTGGGGCTGCCAGGCTGATCAAAGAAACAAGTGTCTTCCCTGGAGTCCTGCTGGTGCATTGAAGGCAGCACTACCTCGTTTGGAGCACTGAGCAGCCGCCTCTGCATGAATCCTTCATCTGGAGGTGCTGTGCCCTTAAACCAACTGAGATTAGGGTGAAGGTACATTCATTTACATGTATCAGAGGGGTAGCCATGTTAGTCTGAATCTGTAAAAAGCAACAGAGAGTCCTGTGGCACCTTTAAGACTAACAGAAGTATTGGGAGCATAAGCTTTCATGGGTAAGAACCTCACTTCTTCAGATGCAAGTAACAGAAATCTCCAGAGGCAGGTATATTTACATGGACATTTCTGACTTGTGCTCCAGGTGCCTCAGTGCCAGAAATGCCACTGCAAACAGTGAGGGCTAGTGCTGGAGACTGTAGGATAACTAGAGTTGGGTGCAAATTTTTAGACAAAACGGTTTTTGGTCAGAAATTGTGAATTCATCTGAACTGAGACTGTTCGCTGGAAAATGCTCGGTTCTGACAAAATTTTCTGTTTGGAAACAGTTTTGAAATTATCAAATTGTCCCATAGTTTGGAATGAAAGTAGTTTTCTTTATCACGTGCTTTCAGATTCATCCTGTCCAAATTTCTATTGATACATTTCATGAAAAGCTCTTGGGAAACCGTGCTCAACAGCTAAAAATTAAGGCTGGATTTTCAGAAGCACTCAGCACTGAGCTATCTCCACTCTCATTGGAGGCAATGGGAGTTTTACCATTGACATCAATGGGAAGAGATGGACATCAGGGGTGATTGGTTGGAAAGTCCCACTTCAAGTACTTGCAGCCAGTTTATGCTATCATCGCTCACTGAATAGTACCGTACACAGCAGAACTATTACCCATTAAAATCAATGGGAACTATTTGTCAAGTGAGGTACTCCTCTGTGAGAGTAAGGCCAACACAAACTGGCCTCTAGTGTAAAATATTTAAGACTGCCAAGCAGACACTTATGAAGACAGATACCTCTACTGTGTAAATCCAACAGAGAGAGAGAGAGAGAGAGAGTTAGTTTCTAAAATCCATCCTTTGTCACTGGGGTATTTAACATACGGTCGAATCAAGATAAAGACAATCAATACCAAGAAGGCCCTTACCCATATCATCATCAAATATGGATTTGGATTCCACCTTTTTCTTGGTCTTCTTTTCTTTTGGTTTTATGGTGAGATCCGCAAAAATGTCAGTGTTCTCATCAAACAGGTTAGAATCCGTCACTCTCTCTTTTGTTCTGTTCAGAGGTTTAATGGCTTCTGTTGCGAATATATCATCCTTGGAGCAAAGAATAAATTGAACAGCATCAGTACAGGACATGATAACTGAGCATTCGGGTTCAGCTACATGCAGCAGTAGATAGAGTTGGAAGTCCTGTAACTACCCTGGGCATTGCAACTCTATCAGGTTAGGATCAGGTCTCCAATTTGGCATGGGCAGAGATCTAGTCATTGTGATACTGCATAGGCCAGGTGCAGGACATGTGAGAGCAAGGTTGAGGGGAACAGACAGGCCCAGGCAGGATGGGGGCCTAATTCCTGCATTACCATCAGCGTTGTTGTGTAGCTCAGTTACTCCTGATGCGTAGCAGCAGTCAGGTCAGAGAGGGAGCTAAGCATTCCCTTAGCAGGGAGAGAGCCAGGTCCTCAAACACACCTGCTGTCGGCCCACACGCCATCCCTTTTACCCTCTGCTCTGGTAAGTAAGAGTGAGATTCAGAAGTCAGCATTTTCTACAGCTCAGTAGAGGACCAGGCCTCATGCTTAGCCTTACTTGGCCCACACAGGCCCCATTCCTTCTGTGCTGAAGGCAGAATGATTTTGCCCAAGGCCCTAGTGATACATTTCCTCCCTTTCTATTTAGGAAAAAAAAAAAGAAAAAATAAACAATAAATCAGCCATTACCTCAAAGATATCTTGGGCTTTCGGGTCAAGGTCTTGCTGGGTGGTGGGTTTCAACTCCTTCTTCCTCACAGTTTTCTGACTAGTGAAGAGATCTTCATCCTCCAGGAAAGAGATGGGGCTGCTTTTCTTGGATGCTTTCTGCATTATGGGCTGGAAGAGATCATTGCTGCCCTGATCATCCTGCACTGACAGAGCAGACTTCTTCTCACCACTTTTAAGGGGGTTGCTGGCCAAGATCTCTGGGGTTTTAGCTTTGGCTGCTGGCTTTGACACTGAATTTTTCACAAAGAGATAGTCAGACCCAAACAAGTCATCCTCTTGGCCTGTGCCTTTCCCAGAAGGGCTTCCGGCCATTCCAGGTGACAGGCTACCGCCATCTGTTGGTGATGGCAGCTTAGCCACCAAAATGTTTTCTGTGCTGCCCTTAGCGTTTGGCTCAGCAGTGCAGAGCTCCTTTGCATCCACTAATGCAGAGCTCTGTTTGGGAAGCGGCAGCTGCGGCTCCTCTGTGCTGTTCAGCTCCTCGTTCTCGCTGGACTCTTGAGCAGCTAGCCGCCGGGCTGTCCTGGAGGGAGGCCTTCGTTTGTTCATCACCTTGATCCTGCTCTGTGAGAAGAGGGAGATCAGGTTGAGTTCAGGGCTTGAAGGGAGGGATGCACTTGACAGGGACCCTGCTCTCCTCATGTTCTATCTTTCCACGTTTTATTCTAGCACAGGGGTCGGCAACCTTTCAGAAGTGGTGTGCCGAGTCTTCATTTATTCACTCTAATTTAAGGTTTCGCGTGCCAGTCATACATTTTAACGTTTTTAGAAGGGCTCTTTCTATTAGTCTATAATATATAACTGAACTATTGTTGTATGTAAAGTAAATAAGGTTTTTAAAATGTTTAAGAAGCTTCATTTAAAATTAAATTAAAATGCAGAGCTCCCTGGACCGGTGGCCAGGACCCGAGCAGTGAGTGCCACTGAAAAATCAGCTTCCGTGCTGCCTTCAGCACACATGCCATAGGTTGCCTTCCCCTGTTCTAGCACATGATGGGGACCCAATGACCTCCCAAAATCTAATCGCAGCTCTGAGAAGGCTTTTGTAATTTTTTGTTACATGAACATTTAATTAACACTAAGGAAAATTTAATATTCGAGCCACCACACTCTGCAAACTTTCATATTGCCTCAGCCCCCACTGCAAGGTAGATTGGCAGCACAAGAAACCCGAGGCAGGCAGACAAAGCAGGATGCTCAGGTCACAGAGCGAGTCAATGGCAGAATACAAAATAAAACTCAGGGCTCCTGACCCTCAACCTTGTGCCATAACAGTATTAACAATTGCCAGAAAACACCTTGCATTGAGGTCAATGACCAACTTGAGTCCACTGGCTGCTGTTCAAACTATCAACCCTTTGCGCCAGGTTATTTAGTTCAGTGCAGAGAGCTTTCCTTGACAGTTATTGCTTAATTAGCATTAGTCACATTACACAAGCAAAATTAACACAAGTGAAGTGTTGGTATGAAGGTTCTTTATTGACTTGGGTCACAATCCTGCAGCAGTCTCGCAGTAGGATTTTGACAGAATACTGTTCTTTTAAAAAACAAACAAAAAAAAACACCACACATAATGGCCTTACTGGGTCAGACAAAATGCCCATCTAGACCAGTGTCCTGTCTTCCGACAGTGGCCAATGCCAGGTGCCCAGAGGGAATGAACAGATCAGGTAATCATCAAGTGATCCATCCTCTGTCACCCATTCCCAGCTTCTGGTAAACAGAGGCGAGGGACACCATCCCTGCCCATCCTGGCTAATAACCATCAATGGACTATCCTCCATGAATTTATCTAGTTCTTTTTGAACTCTGCTATAGTCTTGGCCTTCACAACATCCTCTGGCAAGGAGGTCCATAGGTTGACTGTGTGTTGTGTGAAGAAATACTTCCTTTTGTTTTAAACCTGCTGACTATTACTTTCATTTGGTGACCCCTAGTTCTTGTGTTATGAGAAGGAGTAAATAACACTTCCTTATTTACTTTCTCTACATCAGTCATGCTTTTGTAGACCTCTATCATATCTCCCCTTAGTCTCCTCTTTTCCAAGCCGAAAAGTCCCAGTGTTATTAAATTTCTCCTTATACGGAAGCTGTTCCAGACTCCTAATAATTTTTGTTGCCCTTTTCTGAACCTTTTCCAATTCCAATACATCTTTTTTGAGATGGGGTGACCACATCGGCATGCAGTATTCAAGATTTATAGAGAGGCAATATGATATTTTCTGTCTTTTTATCTATCCTTTTCCTAATGATTCCCAACGTTGTTAGCTTTTTTGACTGCTGCCACATACTGAACAGATGTTTTCAGAGAACTAATATATAGAGATATACCTGTCTCAGAACTGGAAAGGACCCCGAAAAGGTCATTGAGTCCAGCCCCCTGCCTTCACTAGCAGGACCAAGTACTGATTTTTGCCCCAGATCCCTAAGTGGGCCCCCTCAAGGATTGAACTCACAACCCTGGTTTAGCAGGCCAATGCTCAAACCACTGAGCTATCCCTCCCCCCATCTATCCACAATGACTCCAAGATTTCTTTCTTGAGTAGTAATAGCTAATTTAGACCCTATCATTTTATATGTATAGTTGGGATTAGGTTTTCCAATGTGCATTACTTTGCATTTATCAGCACTGAATTTAATCTGCCATTTTGTTGTCCAGTCCCTCCTGCTTATTTCAGATTTTATTAGTCATATGATCTAACACCTGAACACAGATTTCTCTATTTTGATTTTTTGAATTTCATCTATTTGAAGTACAGCCTCCTGCAGTTCACCCTGCTGCTGCAAAAATCTGAAGGCTTTATTCTAGTCCCTGTAGTACCGAGTATAGGCAGGGAGATTTCGCAGAGCCGGGGGGAGGTAAGGGCGGGCACCGACATTCTCCATGTTACTGAGTGCTACCCTGGAGCGGAAAGCCGAGCCGGATAGGTTTGCTGTGCCTCAGGGTGGGGGGTTCTGTATTTCTGAGAGGAACACAGTAGTTATATGTCTATCATGGGACATGGGTCTGTGTATTAACAAGGGCGTATTTGGAGAGTAGCGATCCCATGTGGATGGGAGACGCACTTTAA
>NW_027054593.1:0-11000 GCF_011386835.1 Chrysemys picta bellii
GTAGCTGTGTAGAAATGCCATTGGGCTGGGGCACCGTGTGGGAGCAGAAGTGTGACAGGGTGTACCTACCGCGCACTGGTTCAGCAGGGATTAAGCCCACTCTGTGGTCCAAGGAGGCCACGCCCCCTGTCCCTGCTGGGCATACTACAACTGGATCCAGGGTATAAAAAGGAGGAGTTCAGTTCAGTCTGGGCTGACTGCCGAAGGGAGCAGAGGTGCATTGCAGACTCCTGCAAAGAGACTGCCAGTGCTCCACGATACAGAGGCCAGATGAGCTATGGTGCCAACTGACTCCCAGCCAACTGACACCACAGATAGAGGAGAGACCGCAGAACCCCCGAAACTGCTGGCTGTGGAAGGATGGGTAGGAAGTAGCCATGGGGAACTAAACATTCATCTAGATGTAGAACTGGGGTTTGACTCAGTGTATTTCAGAAGGATTCCTGCTGAGTTGGTGGCAGATAACCCCACCGCAGACAGGGCCCTGGGCTGGGACCCTGTGGAGTAGGAGGGCCTGGGTCCCCCTATCCTGGCTGCTGCCCACCCCTGGGGGGTGGCCTATCCCCTTCGGCCACTAGGCTGCACAGTACTACTCAGAATGGCAGTCCTATTGATTCTGGACACTGGGCCACACTGTCCTGCCACAAGGGGGAGTCCTGTTGACTCTGGCTGCTGGGCCACACTGCCCTATCTAGAAGGATAGTCCTATTGACTCAGGCCTTTCTGCCCAACAACAAAAGGCTGCTGCATGGACTCTGACCATCGCTGCCCTCGGAGCTGTGGTGACTTGGGAGTCTAGATCACTTAGGCTGCCCAAGTTTTACTTTAATTCCCCCACAACTCCAAACCCCCTGAAACGGTGGACCTTTCGACAAGAAGGAAGACAGAAAATAAATAAACTTAAAATGAGGTTGGGCTAGTGACTGGAGATCAGCTTCACCTCTGGTATAAAGTGTCATAGTTCCATTACTTACATTTTGACTTCACTGGAGTTGTGCCAGTTTAAACCAGTTGCAGATCTGGCCCGTACTTTTGATGTTGAGGTGCTCAGCATGTTCCGAGACCATGTCCTTAGAGAGGCGACATGGCCTAGGGGAATGGTCAGTGTTAGGAATCAGAAAATCTTGAGTCAAGTAACTTCACCCCTCTGTTCCAGTTTCTCCTTCTGTAAATGAGTATAATGACAGTTGCATTAAAAATTAGAATAATATAAAATCAACACGGTGCATGTTAAATGGATTAACAGCTGTCTAACAGATGGGTCTCAAAATGTAATCGTAAATGTGGAGTCATCATCAAGTGGGTGTGCTTCCAATGAGGTCCCACAGAGATCATTTCATGGCTATATCCTATTTAACATTTTTATCCATGACTTGGAAGGAAACAAAATAATCACTGATAAAGTTTGCAGATGACTCAAAAGTTGGGGGAGAGGTAAATAATGAAGAGGAGAGGTCACTGATACAGAGTGATCCAAATCACTTAGTAAGCTGGATGCAAGGAAACAGTGTGTTTTAATATGGTTAAATATAAATGTATACATGTAGGAACAAAGGATGGTGGCCATACTTACAGGCTGGGGGACTCTATGCTGGGAAGCAATGATGCTGAAAAAGATTTGGAGTAGGAGGGTGGATAATCCAGTTCCCAGTGAAATGCTGTGGCCAAAAGGGCTAATATTTTCCTGGGATGCATAAAGAAGGGAATCGTGAATAGGAGCAGAGAGGTTATCTTACCTTGTTTTTGGCACTGGTGTGACTGCTGCTGGAATACTGTCTGCAGTTCTGGTGTCCACAGTTCAAGAGGGATGTTGATAAATTGGAAAGGGTTCAGAGTAGAGCCATGGGCATTATTAAAGGATTAGCAAACCTGCCTTGTAATGAAAGACTCAGGGATCTCAATCTATTTAGCTTAACAAAGAGAAGGTAAAGGGGTGACTTGATTACTGTCTGTAGGTACCTACATGGAGAACAAATATTTAATAATGGGCTCTTCAACCTAACAGAGAAAGGTATAACACAATGGCTAGAAGTTGAAGCTAGACAAATTCAGACTGGAAATAAGGCATACATTTTTTAACAATGAGAGTAATTAACCACTGGAACAATTTACCAAGGGTCTTGGTGGACAATTCGCCATCACTGACCATTTTAAATCAAGATTGGATGTTTTCTGACAGATATGCTGTAGGAATTATTCTGGGGATGTTTTATGGCCTGTGTTATTCAGGAAGTCAGACTAGATGATAACAATGGTCCCTTCTGCCCTTGGAATCTATGCATAAATAAATAATACTTACTTAGGGTTACCATCTTTTAGTTTTTAAAAAGGAGGACACTCCATGGGGACCCGGCCCCGCCCCAACCCCACCCCTTCCCCGCCCTCAGCCCCGCCCCAACTCTGCCCCCTCCCCTGAACGCTCCGCCCCCTGCTCCTCCCCCTCCCCTGCTTCCCGCGAATCAAATGTTCGCGGGAAGCCTGAAACAGGGAGGCAGCAGGTAGGCTGGGGCGGGGTGCGGCTCGGCTCAGTCCGGCCCTCCTGGCCGAGCGGCTCCCTTCGGCGGCCGGCCCAGGCCAAGAGGCTCTGGCCCCGGCGTCTCCCACCCGGCTTGGCTCGGTCCCTGGGGCACTGGCTCCCGGCCCGGCCTCGCGACCCCGGCTCCGCGACCCCGGCTTCCGGCCCGACCCCGCGACCCCGGCTCCCGGCCCGGCCCCGCGACCCCGGCTCGGCACCACGCCCCCGGCTCCCGGCCCGGCACCGCGCCTGGCCCGGCACCGCCCAGCACCGCTCGCCCAGCTCCTGGACCCCGGCCCGGCACCGCGCCCCCAGCTCCCGGCCCGGCACCGTGCCCCCGGCACCGCGACCCCGGCCCCGCACCCCCGGCCCCGCAACACCGACCCCAGCCACAGAGGCCCCGGCCGAGCACCGCCGAGCCCTCTCTCCCTCCCTCCCGATTTTCCCGGACATATCCGGCTTTTGGGGATTTCCCCCCGGACGGGGATTTGAGCCCCAAAAAGCCGGACATGTCCGGGAAAATCCGGACGTATGGTAACCCTAACTTACTTACAGGGCCTGATTTGTCACTGTGTTCCCATTTTTATGCCAGTTAAATCAATAGATTTGCACCAACAGAAAACTTGCAGTGAAGTTTTAGTCCCAGTGTATTTACCTTTCATATGTGATTAGCTAATGCTTCTTGAGTGCTTTGAAGATATAAACCTCCACGAGTTCTTACTACTTTAGGAGACTTATCTAAACTTCCACAATTTAGGGATTCCCAACATTTTTGAGATTAACAACAGGGTAAGTAAAGGGCTAACCAATTTTCAAAATAGCATATCCACTGGTTAGCTCTCTACACCCAGTGGCAAAGATAAAGTGCTCTGTGACTTCTATTCAGAAATAAAAGCCCAGAGCCTGAACCAACCAGATTAAGAATGAAAATATTCAGTAAGTGGTATGTATTTTTTTCTGCTACACACTCTTTTCAAGGCCTAAAAAATGGCTCCTCCCACCTCCCCCTTAAAAATAAGTGGAGGGTTTTGTCCATGTCCAGAGCTCAGACCAAAAATGCCCAAGGAGGCTGGGAATTCCCCTCAGACAGAACATATGTCTAATTTCAGATGTCTGCCCATCCCACTGGTGATTTTGTTACATTGGGAAAATCTTAGAGCCCTGGTTAAAAGAAAAAGGAGGGAAGGGGGTGTTTTTCCATGGAAGGATATAAAGAGAACCTCAAGCCAAGAAGAAGGAAGAGGGGGGAAAGCTAAATATTTTTTTTTTAAATCCTGCCTTGAAAATACATTAAATGGCTGAATAATTTCAAGAGTGAGTACAGAATATTACTGGAAGGAATAGCAGAAACAAAGTAGCTGACTTTGAAAGAAAGTGGAAAGTACTTCTGATTGGATTTCTACTAGCGGTGGGAAAGCTACTAGAAAAAAAGTGGGAAATGTTTAAGCAACTGTTGGAGAGAGTGCAGCTGAAATTCTTCCCAGTTAAATCTAAACAGGGAAAAGTGCAACATAGGCCATTGTGGTTAGGTAAGGAATGAGATGCAAAGAGTTTTACAAGCAGTAAGCTGAAAGCTTTCTAAAAATATATAAACAAATCTGGTGTGAAGGAGTTGGAAGTACTTTGTGTAAAAATAAGCAGAAGTAAGTTAAAGGATCAAATTAAACGAGCAAATGGAATTACTGAATGCTAAATTGCATAAATACTTCAACTGATAACAATGGACTCTTTAGCTATATTCACATTACAGAACAAGGAAAAAATAATAGCAGTATCCTAAAAACACAAAAAAAAATGAGAAGTAGGGGCAATGGAAATGGTACTAATAATAGTACAGAGATGGAAGGAGAAAACAAGTATTATATTACAATACCTGATTTGGAGCCCGATCCTATATGCATTGAAGTATATCACAAAACTCTCAATGTGACAGATCCTCAGCTGCCCAAATGGCAGTGGAGAGACAGAAGTGGCTATATGCCACCTTTTCAAATTTTCTCAACTTCAGTCTCTCAAGTCTGGTGCAACTTAGAGCAGCCTCAAAGTTGATGTAAATTGTAATTGGTTTCAATGATCCTGAAGGGACTGGCAGCCAGGAATCACTGAGGTGCAGCTGTTCTCTGGCCACATGCCCCATGTGGCCCCACGATACGGGCTGGGAGTGGGGGTGGTATTAAGCCATTATGCCACCTCTATATCACTTGGGGATTCCCATTACAGTAGTGGAATGCCAAGGTAGCCCACTAGTAGTGACATCAGCTTCCTAGCGGGTTCGCTTACCTTATGCATTATGCCAATAAATGGAAAAGAGAATTACAAAAGAAATATAGAATAATATGTTATATCACTAAGTTAAAGTATTGTTGTCTACTGATCAAGAAATGGATTTGTTAATTATAATATTATTAATAACACTTTATTTGGTTTGTGATAGTGTGCACAATACACTAGACTCTTTCTGAACATATTATAAGATCCAGGCGCTGTCCTAAAGAGCTCAGACACCAGGAAGACAAGCAACATACAAATGGATGCAGTAGTGTAGAGAAAACACAATGGGAGAGCACAAAGTATATGCACATATGGAAGACTAACATTCTTTGGGGGGATCCATTGTGCTAACCTTTGAAAATCTGGGCCTAAAAGTCCATGCTTTCAGAATATATGTTAATCTTATTTTCAATGGAGATGAGAAAATGTTAAGATGACTGAACAGACAGCTTCAAAATAACAAAGAAGCTGATAATAAAGCACAAGATAAACCATCTTCTAAGCTGTGAGGCTCAACAACCATGAAACATAGGCCAACAATTATAAACGTAAGAATAAACAGAGAATCCAGTAACAACTTTTTTCTCTAAAAGCAGTCAACACATAGGATACGTTGCCAAATTAGGCCATACAAGCACATTTGCATGAATGATTTAAGCAGTTTTATGAGAAGGTCAAGAAACATAAAAAAACTAGAAGATGGAAGTGAGATAAATGTAATGGGGGCAAAAGGAGGCTACTTGATCAACATGCAGGCTGCATGTGGGCTACAAAGATTACTATAAACAGACAATTAAATTAACTATTATTATTTGTTTTATTACTTAGTATTTATTTGTTTGAATAGAGCCAAATGAGTGCTAGATGCTTACAATGGAATTATCAGTAAGGGTTTGTTTACAAGGTCTACAAGAATGAGCCCAATTTCCTTTTTTAAACATTACGATAAAGGCCTTATTATTAGAAATATTAGACCTGACAATGGAAGCGAAGGGTGCTTATCACCTTCCAGGAGTAGGTCCATTATTATTAACTTTAGCTTTTAATTAGCAGAACCTTCTAGTTTCTATAGAACCATTTAGCTCTATTTAAAGTTAAGCCTGAACCCAAATCTAAACCCCAAATTTTGGAGCAGTTCGGATCTGTCCCTGAACTTAGTTGCTCAGCTCTGCTTCCTGGACCAGTCCCCCAGTTGGTGTAAATCAGTGTAACTTCATTGACTTCGGTGGCACTATACCAGTTTACACCAGCTGAGGATCTAGCGCTATATTTTTAATTCCAAAAATTTAAGGTGGAGGAGGCATGTGGAGCCAAAAGGTCTTTTCTGGATGGAGTAATCTTTTGATCCAACTGTGTCTGTACACCAGTCTTTTAAAACAGTGTTAGACAATTATCTAAAAGCCATGCTCAAAAAGTAAATGGCAGTGGAATATGATTACTGCTATTACTTAACATGATATTTGTCATTCCGTTTCCTCACAACAGCACCACTAGCCTCCTCCTTCTCAATCAGATTTGCCCTAAGGCATGATGTTAATACTTCAGCATTTTTGTTTCCAGTAAATTTAATGCACATGAACGTTGCTGAACTGACAGCACTGGAGACTCTAGTCCCACACTGTTGATACATACAACAGGTATCAGTGCAAGCTTCTTCTTTGCTACCCTGACAACAAGGCTCAGTGTTGTTCTTGAGAGCCTGCCTTTAGGCATGAGAAGGACCCATCTCTGCTCTCTAGCCTGTCCTTTGCCTCTTTGCTGAGGGTACTAATTATTGACCATCGTGACTGTGCATTTTTTGCAACATGATCATTTGTCCATTGAAATTGGACTGAAGCCACCAACTAATTTCTTATAGTTAAACAGCCACAAGACGGTGAAGAGTATTAATCACTACTACCATCGGCTAGTTTGAAGGCAGTCACCTACAAGCTGTATCCCATTACCAATCGCTCTCTAGTGTCGAATCATGTTAGCACAGAAAATGACTAGTTCAGTGGATTTGGCATGGGAGGAAAGAAACGTAGCAAAATTGCATTATTCCAGTGAAAACACCTGGATGCCCTTAGGAAATAAATATAACAACTCTATTATTGTACTGAGAAAAATCATCACTTAAGAATTTTTAAAGGGAGAAATAATTTGAAGTCATCTTATTGCTTTTATGTGTCAGAAACAGCTTGGTAAAACAGCTCCTTCTTTACTATTATCAAATGTTCTGACACATAGGTGGCATGAGCAAAGTGCAGGTTTCCTGTCCAGCTAAAATATCAGGATACAACATTGTTCATTGTGCTGACTGGTTCTGCTTTAAAATTAAAAGCTTTGATAAATGTTTCTTCCTATGCTGTGACAAAAAAATATATATATCCCACTTACAGAAGTTATGGATGTTCCTTTATGCTTTCTAAAAATGCTACTGAATTAGGACCTGAATCTGCAACTCTTCCACAAAACAAAGTAGCACATACTGACATGAATAACAACTGTTGCTTGATATAAATAAGAGTTGAAGAATTTGGCCCTAAAATTGGAGGAACTTTCACTCAGCTTTCTTGCTTCTCCCTTAATGAAGTGTGACAATTTTGGATGGTTTAATATGTGAATTGATAGGAGAAGAAGACACTTAGCACTCACAGGACCAGGCCTATAGACCTTTTACCAAGACTCTAATGCTAGAACTCTCCAGCATACAGAAAAGCCTCCCATCTGATCTTATAGGGCATGTTGCCTGGACTGTCATTCTTGGAGGCCTTCTTAAAATGCAGTTCAGAATTAAAAGTGAATTTCATCACTGTGCACAAGGCCCATGAATCACTTAAGTCCCACTTAAGCCTTCAAAATAGGGTTTAAGTGGGATTTAGCAGTACATAGGCCTTGTCCTAGACCTCTGCACAGGGATGAATTTCACCCCCCCAAAGCTCTATACAAATGGATGAAATGTGTCATTTTTATTAAATAGAAATCTACTCTGCATTTCTAAGTCTTGGACTCTGAGACAAAGGATCTTCCTGTGAGTGGGGTGCCTTTAACACTCCAACTACATATCATTCAGGCCAAGTCTACACTTAAAAGGCTGCAGCGGCACAGCTGTGCCTCTGTAGTGCTTCAGTGTAGACATGACCAACACTGATGGGCAGGCTTCTCCCGTCACTGTATGTACTCTACCTCCCCGAGAGGCTGTAGCTGTGTCAATGGGAGAAGTCCTCCTGTTGACAGTGCTGTCCACACTGGAGTTTAGGTCAGTATATAACTGCATCACTCAGGGGGGTGAATTTTTTACACCCCTGAGCGACATAGTTATAGCGACCTAATTTCCTAGTGCGGACCTTGCCTCGGGTACATCTGGGGAGGATACAATGTACATGCACTGACCAGAATTAATTGAAACCCTACATTTATTTTAAAATATGTATTAGAGAAACTCCGTGATCCATTCTGTTCAGAAAAATGTGAGTTCCTTTTCAACGATGAAGTTTCTGTGGGCAGTTAATGGAGCTAAGCTCATATCCCATACCCTGGAACAAGAGAGAGGCAATGTCATAGGTCTCCATGCAAAGTTATCTTAAACTTATTCTACTTTTTTCCTGCTATGAAACTCCATATTTTCCTTTTTTCCTTTCCAATAACTGTGATTTACACAAACGAATAGCACATCCTCCATATTGCCATGGATAGCAAAATCCCTCCCCCACTAGCCATTCTTTATTTGGCTTCCTGCACTATAAGAAATTATTGTTCAATTCAGGGACAAGACAAGAGGGAGTATCTAACAACTCAGAGAGTCATTCTGCTGCAACCCTTAAGACAATATTCCCAGTGATTTCAACTGAGGCTACTCATGTGGGTAAGGGCTACAGGATCTGTCTTTTTCCCTTCAATATAGCACCTATATTTTGGCATCTTAAATTTCTTCTCTCTCCAATTACCATGATTTTTGTTTTAATTTACGTGTCTCCAAACTCCTTTTACTGCACTTCATCTCAAAGATTCTAAGGCTCTTTTTAAACAAAGAGAGGGAAATGGACATTAACCACACAGTAGTACATAATATGTCAGTGAAGGACAAATTCTCAAAACCTGAGACCTCACTTCTCTTCACAAAAATGTGGGAGCAACTGTGTAGCTGCACCGATAGATACAATTACCATAACTGAGTATGCAAATTCAATATTTGTATACACAAATGGCTAGTTAAGATTCTGACTAACCGTTTATACCAAATTACCCGACACCAATCATGGCAACTATACACAAACATGTAATATGCAAATACATGCACAACATTAAGCTTGGACTCAGGTCTCTTTTTGAAAAAGAACCCTTATATTTCTTTCCCTGTATCTCAAAAGCATATCATCCAATTCTGCTGCCAAGATATGCTTAATCTGAGGAGTCCAATCCTCATACCTAGATACGGAAATTGGCATCTGCATATCTAAATGATGTCGTTTCCTAAATTCTGATTTCACAGACCAAACTGGAGCCTTTAATATAAAACAGGTTTCAGAGTGGTAGCCGTGTTAGTCTGTATCAGCAAAAACAACGAGGAGTCTTTGTGGCACCTTAGAGACTAACAAATTTATTTGGGCATTCCTCTGATGAAGTGGGTTCTAGCCCACGAAAGCTTATGCCCAAATAAATTTGTTAGTCTCTAAGGTGCCACAAGGACTCCTCGTTGTTTTTGCTAATATAAAACAATTGAACATTGGGGAACACCTGATAAAAGGAAAACTGGAACCCTGTTTTTTCAAGACCAAATCCTAGTTTTGTCCATTTTAGAGATGGTCCACAACAGAAATCTATTATCAGAACCACCTTGAACTTTGGTTCAAATTAAACAGAACTTGCATATTAGCCACCTTTAGTTTCAGCTCATCTCTACTTAATAAATAAGCTGATGTGAAAAAATTCCACCCAGAAAGAACCCTTCTTTTGTCTCTTAAAACAAAACAAAACAAAACAAAACACATTTTTCATCTCTTCCTCTGTGCTAGCAAAGACAGATTATGTGTAGCTTGTCTGACTAGATTTATCAAGCTAATTGGGGGATAATTTTCTCAGCAATTCCCGTCATCATTTTTAAAGGCAGGGATGATTATGTTCCTCTGTCACCCATCTGGAAAAATACAGTGTGCTCATGTAATTTGAACATTTCAGCAAGAATGTGAACCCATCGGTTTGGACTCTGGCTAATCACTCTGCCATTAGGCCATCCTCTTAATAATTGTTAACAGTATCTTTCTTTCAGAAATGACCAGCCACACTTCAGTTTCTCTCCTCTCTCCTTGCCATATCTCCAATCACTTTCAAATCCAAATTTACTTGCAGCTTATGATTATAAATTATTAAAAATTTATTGATGTCTCATGAAAAACATTGGAGACAATTCTATGTTTGTAATACATATTCTATATTTCTTTTATATTACTAGGAATATTTGCATGAAAACAGGATCTTATTTCCTTAAACTACACCAAAATTAAGCTCCATGTCCCCTCCTACAAGGCTTCATATAACTTTGTCTTTGAGTGCAGGTGGATTCTCTTCTCATTTACACCAGTTTTCTATCCATGTAACTTCATGTTTTAAATGGAATTATTCTTGATTTGCACCTGGTGTGAGCAGAGAATCAGACTCAGTTACTCTACCTTGTCCACTTTTCACACCTCCCCAGATCTAATTTTCTCTACCGAATTTTGATAACTCTGGTATCTATTACCATAATAAGCCTCCTTATTTTGAAATAGAATCACTCAGCTGCAATGCTATGTGTCTTCAAGACCCATCATGTTGACCACCTATGTTGATGAGGTCATTTGTATTTTGATCTACTTTAACTACAGGGAATGGGTTTATATCCAGAAATTTAAATCTACTACTGTTGGTCCCTGACATTTGAAAGGATTTATATTTAAAGTCTCAGTTTTCGACTATCTTTAGTATTAATGTAAAACAAGAAAAATTGGACATGTTACTAATATAGTAATTTGTCCCATTAGTAGTTTGAATCCTGATTTCTATATCTCTCCTTGGTTGACAAGGATAAAACATGTCCATTAAACATCAAATTAGCAGTTTCCAAACATGGATTTGCAACAAAAGCTTATGCAAGGGTTTCAGGAACAAAGAAGTCCTCACTAAACCTTCTTTGCAATGTATATACAATATTATTCATGCACCTTTTATGCTACATCCAGACATTTTATAAGTG
>NW_027054594.1:0-11000 GCF_011386835.1 Chrysemys picta bellii
CCCCGAGCGGAGCGCAGGGCAGGACCGGCGGGCGGGCTGCGCCATCACATCCCTACACGCCCCCGGCGGGCCGGGCCTGCCAGAGCCGAGAGGCCCCGCTGCGCCACACTCAAGATGGCGGCTCGCCCCGCATCTCTCCCTCCCCGTTCCCGGCAGTGACTTCCGGAGAGCGAGCGGGCGCCCGTCCCATGGTAACTGCGCCGCGCTGGGGACGCTACCGGGGCCGCTCAACGCTTCCTGCCGCACAGAGACAACCCCGGAGTGGGGCGGGGGTAAGAGAGAGAAAGGAGGGCCCCGCCCCCCCGGGGGCCCCGCACCGGGCAGATGCCAGGTGCACCCCGCCCCCGCCCGGCGGGGCTGAGAGCGAGACGCCCCCTGGCTGCATTGCCCGGGGGGGGGGTGTCACCCCCGCACTCCCACCCTGGGGGCTCCTCTCGGGCGGGATCGGGGTCTCGCGGGGCTGCCCTCGCCTCCTCGGCGTGGTGGGGCCAGGGCTGCCCGAGCCGGGTGCCCCGCTGCGGCGGGTCGGTGGCGGGCTGGTCCCTGGTCCTGAGCCCTGCCCGGCGTAGGCCTGGCCGAGCCGCCCGATCCCCCCTGGCTCCTGTTTCGTGGGCACGGGGGGGGCTTAGTCCGCCGCGCGTGACTCGCTGCCCGGCTGTGGGATGTGCCCCGCCCCGGTTCCTGCACCGCCCTGCGTGGGGGCAGCCGGGCTGAGGGGTGGCTGTGCCGTGACCGGGCACCCCGCCCCGTGACCGCGAGTTCGGCTCCGAGCTGGGCTTGAGCGCGTCCCCCTGCGCTGGTCCCGGGTCAGGAACCCGGACACGACCCCATGTGTTTCTTGTAGCAACGGCGTGTAAGCAACGTGTGTGGATGTGTCTTGAAACCGGCATATGTGGTGTTTTGTTGGCTTCATGGCTCCTTCACTGTGTGTGTTGGAGTATCTGTTTCATGTGTAGGTGCAAGTGCCTCAAGACTTGGGGTAGCAATAGGGGTGGCCTTAGCCTTATCAGATCTCTTTTCCCTTTCTCCCCCATCTCAGAACCGGTAATAATACTAGGGTACTTGGGTTTGTCATGGATTTAGAAGTACTTCTGAGAGAGATTTTCTGTGGATAGTATCCCATTGATAAGATTTTCCACTCGTTTGCCTAGTCTCCTCGTCCTTTTGTAACCCTCTTCCCAAATAGGTTGAAATTCTAGCTTGGGAGACATTAGCAATGCCTCTGAATGATACTTTAATTGTGGCTGTCACTGCTGTAGGAAAAATAATATTTCTATCTTTGCAGTGATTCCAGCATCAAGTTAGTCACTGATGGGAGCGATGGAGACCTCTTGTGTATGTGTGAAGTACTGAATACTTAGTACTTGTCAGGTGATGGGGAGGGAGGAACTTACCTGACAACCACCTGGGCCTAAGATAGGACACAGCAAATATTACTATGTTTAAAGCAGTGCTAAATGAATAGAAGAAAGAACCAAGGCTGTCCCTAAAAAGCCATGCATAAGAAGTGACTTGATTTTTGCATTCCTTCCTAAATATGTGTGTAAATTAAGAATTTAGTCTTTAGCATTCATATAACGTGGATAGTACTGAAATCTGATGAGACTTGAACATGCTTTTGGATGCTGGTTATTTTTTGAAAAGTTACTCTCCTTTTCCCCCCAAAACAAGTTGTGGATACAGACTAACACGGCTACCTCCTGATCCTTTCCCCCAGTTTATATTTCAGGAGACAATGTGGTTGTGAGGCTGCATGAATGAATTAGAAACTGTATAATTTGGCAGGCTGCTTCATTTAGGGACACATCATATCTCTTCTCTTGTATAATAGTTTCTCATGACACCTTCTGATGTGTAAAAGCAGGGCTTGAAAAACTTCAGGCACCTGCTAGTTAGGAGCAAACATGAAAGATGGAGTAGGGGCACTGTTAAAGGATGATGTCCTGATGGAAAGAACAACCTGTTCTCCCTTCCTTCCTCTGCTGAGAAGATGAAGGGAAAGGGTGCTAGGATTCCTATTGTTCCTGGACTCTTGGCGGGGACGGGATCTTATATTAGCCTTTAGGTATATGTCATTTTTCTCTAAAACACTGCACTGCTGTTCTAGATACAAGTTGTAAAACAGGTTAACATCTTTAGTTATGGCAAAAATACTGCTACAAGCACTAGACCAGCAAATGCTAACACTCTAAGCACCTGGGTGGTCAATGGGACTACAGTACTCTCACACATGCTTCACTTTAAATTAGGGCTGTCAATTAATCGCAGTTAACTCATGCGATTAACTCAAAAAATTTAATTGCGATTGATCGCACTGTTAAACAATAGAATACCAATTGAAATGTATTAAATATTTAGGGATGTTTTTCTACATTTTTAAATATAATCTGTTTCAGTTACAACACAGAATACAAAGTGTACAGTGCTCACTTGTATTATTTTTTATTATCATTTTTACAGTGCAAATATTTGTAAACAAAAGAAATAGTATTTTTCAATTCACCTCATACAAGTACTGTAGTGCAATCTCTTTATCATGAAAGCGCAACTTACAAATGTAGGTTCTTTTTATTATGTAACTGCACTCAAAAACAAAACAGTGTAAAACTTTAGTCTATAAGTCCACTTAATCCTACTTCTTGTTCAGCCAATCACTAAGAGAAACAAGCTTGTTTATATTTATGGGAGATAATGCTGCCCACTTCTTAATTACAATGCACCTGAAAATGAGAACAGGCATTCGCATGGCACTGTTATAGCTGGTGTTGCAAGATATTGATGTGCCAGATGTGCTAAAAATTCATATGCTTCTTCATGCTTTGGCCATCGTTCCAGAGAACATGCTTCCATGCTGATGACACTCGTTAAAAAAATGCATTAATTAAATTTGTGACTGAACTCCTTGGGGGAGATTTTTTTTTTTTTTTTTTAATGGAGCTATCCCATCTCCTAGAACTGGAAGGGACCTTGAAAGGTCATCGAGTCCAGCCCCCTGCCTTCACTAGCAGGACCAAGTACTGATTTTGCCCTAGATCCCCAAGTGGCCCCTTCAAGGATTGAACTCAGAACCCTGGGTTTAGCAGACCAATGCTCAAACCACCTCCCCCGCCCTTTTTTCCCCCTCTTTTTTTTATTACCCACCCCATCTTGTGTCTCTAATATCCTGGGACCAACACGGCTACAACACCACTGCATGGAATAATTATTGGCATATATGCCCAGTAGTGTGTGTTGGAAAGGCTGATTTCCAGGAGGTGGCCAACTACTTAACAACAATATGAAACGTAAACCAGCGAGCAGTTCTCTTTTCATGGGAACTGTATTGGATTAAAAATTCCCAGAAATTAGACAATGCCAAGCGCTCCCTTCTTCACCAGGCATAATTTCCTATGCTGGAATTGTACGTCTCCTGCTCTGTTTTACCCACGTTCTGCCATATATTTCATGTTATAGCAGTCTCGGGTGATGACCCAGCACGTCGTTCGTTTTAAGAACACTTTCACTGCAAATTTGACAAAATGCAAAGAAGATACCAATGTGCAATTTTTAAAGTTAGCTACAGCACTCGACCCAAGACTTAAGAATCTGAAGTGCCTTCCAAAATCTGAGAGGGATGAGGTGTGGAGCATGCTTTCGGAAGTCTTAAAAGAGCAACACTCTGATGTGGAAACTACAGAACCCAAGCCACCAATAAAAAGAAAATCAACCTTGTGCTGGTGGCATCTGACTCGATGCTGAAAACGAACATGCATTGGTCCGCACTGCTTTGGATTGTTATTGAGCAGAACCTGTCATCAGCATGGACACATCCTCTGGAATGGTGGTTGAAGCATCAAGGGACACATGAATCTTTAGCGTATCTGGCATGTAAATAGCATGCGACTCCGGCTACAACAGTGCCATGCGAATGCCTGTTCTCACTTTCAGGTGACCTTCTAAACAAGAAGCAGGCAGCATTATGTTTTGAAAATGTAAACAAATGTGTTTGTCCGAGTGATTGGCTGAACAAGAAATAGGACTGATTGGACTTGTAGGCTCTAAAGTTTTACATTGTTTCAAAGGGAGTTAGTGCTATTTGTTGAATAGGTTGGAAGCAAAAGAAAAACACATAAGCGATTATAGCATCATGTTGTATTTTGCACAATATTTGTGAGAGTAAAGGAGAAGGGTGGGAGGCTGAGGTGCAGAGACTTGCTCCGTGATTTGAGCAACCAGCAAAGCATCCAATACAAAATGCAAACAGCCGGGACAGTATTATCAGGGATGCCTGTTGCTGTTATTTGGAGGCTCGGGCCTGAATTGTGCAGCTGTACATCCAGCTACTAACTCCTGGAGAGGAGGGGTGTTTGAAGTCTTTTGTTCAGTTCAGTGTAGTTTATGGGTGGTGGAAGCGCAACAGAGCCAGCAGCCCCTATTGCACCTATTGTCTTTGCCTGCATGTGTTTGTAAAGCCCTATCAATTAATGCCAACATAACTTTCTGTGTAAAATGAACTGTCGTCAACTCCATATGAAGGTTTTTATTAATCTATTCTATAATAAGCAGAAGCGAACATTCAACTGAAACAAAGCTGAAAAACAGCTTTTAATTATGACATATATTAAACAGCAATCTATTATCTAACTACAAAGAACCCTTTCATTATATCACCAGTGAAACAAAACAGTCAAGTGCAACAGTGCAATGCGGGCACAACACAAAGGGGCAAGGGTTAAATTTACAGGTGAGTATATGTCTTTGCTCAACCTCTTCAGGTTTGTGGGCCTTCTGGTGTGGCATGCTGATGTTTGAAGTTACAAGGGGCAATAGAGGGCTCAAATGAGCTGGGATCCCAATTGCCATTGTTCTCAGCGCCCTCAGCTTGGGTCTGAGGGTATGTCTACACTACGAAATTAGGTCGAATTTATAGAAGCCGGTTTTTATACAGTCGATTGTGTGTGTCCCCACATAAAATGCGCTAAGGGCATTAAGTCGGCGGACCGTGTCCACAGTACCGAGGCTAGCATCGGCTTCCGGAGCATTGCACTGTGGGTAGCTATCCCGCAGTCTCCGCCGCCCATTTGAATTCTGGGTTGAGATCCCAATGCCTGATGGGGCAAAAACAGTGTCGCGGGGGATTCTGGGTACATGTCGTCAGGCCTCCCCCTCCCCCCCGCCCCGTGAGAGCAACGGCAGACAGTCATTTCGTGCCTTTTTTCCTGGGTTACCTGTGCAGACGACATACCACGGCAAGCATGGAGCCCGCTCAGCTCACCGTCACCATATGTCATCTGGGTACCTGCAGACGTGGTACTGCATAGCTACATAGCAGCAGCTAATTGCCTTTTAGCAGGAGATTGAGCAATATGACTGGTAGCCGTCATTGGCTATCTGGGTGCTGGCAGACGTGGGACTGCATTGCTATACAGCAGCAGCTCCTTGCCTTTTGGCAGTCGATGGTGTATTAAGATTGGCATCCATCGTTGTCGTACTCCTCAGTGAGTTCGGTCAGAGGCGCCTGGGCAGACATGTTTTGTCTCCTGGCGACTCAGTCCTGCCAGCAGTCCTATTGCACTGTCTTGACGATGATGGCTAGCAATTGTAATGCAGCATTTCTGCCAAGCACCCAGAAGATGCCGATGGCTATCAGTCATGCTGCACCATCTGCTGCTAGCCTAAGATGTAAAGGATAGATGGACCAGATTTGTTCTGTATTCATTTGCTTCCCCCTCCCTCCATGAAATCAACGGCCTGCTAAACCCAGGGTTGTGAGTTCAATCTTTGGGGGGGCCATTGTGTGTGACAGTTGTTTGTGTTTCTCCCTGATGCACAGCCACCATTGTTGATTTTAATTCCCTGTAAGCCACGTCGTCACTCGCCCCTCCCTCCCTCTGTCAGACAATAGTTTTGTGCCTTTTTTCAGCCCAGACGCCATAGCACTGGGGTCATGGAGCCTGCTCAGATCACCGCGGCAATTATGAGCACTATGAACACCATGCACATTGTCCTGGAGTATATGCAGAGCCAGAACATGCCAAAGCAAAACCAGGCGAGGAGGCGATTGCAGCGCGGCGACGAGAGTGATGAAGAAATTGACATGGACATAGATCTCTCACAAAGTACGGGCCCCAGCAATGTGCAAATCATGGTGTTACTGGGGCCAGGTTCATGCCGTGGAATGCCGATTCTGGGCCTGGGAAACAAGCACAGACTGGTGGAACCGCATCGTGTTGCAGGTGTGGGACGATTCCCAGTGGCTGCGAAACTTCCGCATGCGTAAGGGCACTTTCATGGAACTTTGTGACTTGCTTTCCCCTGCCCTGAAGCGCCAGAATACCAGGATGAGAGCAGCCCTCACAGTTGAGAAGCGAGTGGCGATAGCCCTGTGGAAGCTTGCAACGCCAGACAGCTACCAGTCAGTCGGAAATCAATTTGGAGTGGGCAAATCTACTGTGGGGGCTGCTGTGATCCAAGTAGCCAACGCAATCAAAGACCTACTGATATCAAGGGTAGTGACTCTGGGAAACGTGCAGGTCATAGTAGATGGCTTTGCTGCAATGGGATTCCCTAACTGTTTGCGGGGGGGGGGGGGGGCGATAGGGATATGGGTTCCGTCTATCTTGTCACCGGAGCACCAAGCCACCAAGTACATAAACCGAAAAGGGTACTTTTCAACGCTGCTGCAAGCCCTGGTGGATCACAAGGGACGTTTCTCTAACATCAACGTGGGATGGCCGGGAAAGGTACATGATGCTCGCGTCTTCAGGAACTCTGGTCTGTTTCAAAAGCTGGAGGAAGGGACTTTCTTCCTGGACCAGAAAATAAGTGTTGGGGATATTGAAATGCCTATCGTTATCCTTGGGGACCCAGCCTACCCTTAATGCCATGGCTCATGAAACCGTACACAGGCAGCCTGTACAGTAGTCAGGACCTGTTCAACTATAGGCTGAGCAAGTGCAGAATGGTGGTAGAATGTGCATTTGGATGTTTAAAAGCGCTGTGGCGCAGTTTACTGACTCGGCTAGACCTCGGCGAAACCAATATTCCAATTGTTATTGCTGCTTGTTGTGAACTCCACAATATCTGTGAGAGTAAGGGGGGAGACATTTATGGCGGGGTGGGAGGTTGAGGCAAATCGCCTCGCCGCTGATTAGGCGCAGCCAGAGACCAGGGCGATTAGAAGAGTATGCATCAGAGAAGCTTTGAAAACCAGTTTTGTGACTGGCCAGGCTACGGTGTGAAACTTCTGTTTGTTTCTCCTTGATGAACCTCCCCCACACCCCCGGTTCACTCTACTTCCCTGTAAGCTAACCACCCTCCCCTCCCCCCTTCGAGCACCGCTTGCAGAGGCAATAAAGTCATTGTTACTTCACATTCATACATTCTTTATTAATTCATCACACAGCTAGGGGGATAACTGCCAAGGTAGCCCGGGAGGGGTAGGGGAGGAGTGAAGGACAAGGACACACTGCAGTTTAAAACTTTAAAACTTTAACTCTTATTGAAGGCCAGCCTTCTGATGCTTGGGCAATCATCTGGGGTGGAGTGGCCGGAGGCCCCCCCCCACCGCGTTCTTGGGCGTCTGGGTGAGGAGGCTATGGAACTTGGGGAGGAGGGCTGTTGGTTACACAGGGGCTGTAGCGGCGGTCTCTGCTCCTGCTGCCTTTCCTGCAGCTCAGCCATACGCTGGAGCATATCAGTTTGATGCTTCAGCAGCCGGAGCATCGACTCTTGCCTTCTGTCAGCAATCTGATGCCACCTATCCTCTTCAGCCCGCGATTCAGGCCACCGTCTCCCCTCTCGTTCATATTATGCTTTTTTGCACTCTGACATTGACTGCCTCCATGCATTCTGCTGTGCTCTGTCAGCGTGGGAGGACATCTGGAGCTCCGAGAACATATCATCCCGAGTCTGCCGTTTTCTCCTTCTAATCTTCACTAGCCTCTGAGAAGGAGAAACATTTGCAGCTGGTGGAGGAGAAGGGAGAGGTGGCTAAAAAAGACACGTTTTAGAGAACAATGGGTACACTCTTTCACGTTAAATTTTGCTGTTCACATTACACAGCACATGTGCTTTCGTTACAAGGTCGCATTTTTCCTCTTATATTGAGGGCCTGCCGGTTTGATGTGAGAGATCACTCACGCAGTGCCAGGCAACAAAATTCGGCTTGCAGGGAGCCTTGGTAAGCCACAGTCTTTTGGCTTTTTTAACCTTCATAACATGTGGGAATGGTTTCAAACAGCAGCGCCCTCATTTCCCATACCAAGCACCCGTTGGGTTGGCCATTTAAAATGGGTTTGCAATGTAAAAGGAGGGGCTGCGGTTTCTGGGTTAACATACAGCACAAACCCAACTAACCCCCTTCCTCCCCCCCCCCCCCCAATTCTCTGGGATGATAACTTCGCCCCTCCCCCCCCCCCCCTTTTGTAGCTAACAGCGGGGAATATTTCTGTTCAGCCGAGCAGGAACAGGCACCTCTGAATGTCCCCTTAATAAAATCACCCCATTTCAACCAGGTGACCGTGAATGATATCACTCTCCTGAGGATAACAAAGAGAGATAAGGAATGGATGTTGTCTGCATGCCAGCAAACACCGGGACCATACGCTGCCATGCTTTGTTATGCAATGATTCCAGACTACGTGCTACTGGCCTGGCATGGTAAAGTGTCCTACCATGGCGGACGGGATAAGGCAGCCCTCCCCAGAAATCTTTTGCAAAGGCTTTGGGAGTACATCAAGGAGAGCTTTCTGGAGATGTCCCTGGAGGATTTCCACTCCATTCTCATACACGTTAACAGACTTTTCCAGTAGCTGTACTGGCCGTGATTGCCAGGGCAAATTAATCATTAAACACGCTTGCTTTTAAACCGTGTGTAATATTTACAAAGGTACACTCACCAGAGGTCCCTTGTGTGCCCTCAGGGTCTGGGAGCACGCCTTGGGTGAGTTTGGGGGTTACTGGTTCCAGGTCCAGGGTGATAAACATATCCTGGCTGTTGGGGAAACCGGTTTCTCCGCTTCCTTGCTGTGAGCTGTCTTCATTGTCTTCATCATCATCTTCCTTGTACCCCGAACCCGCTTCCCTGTTGCGTGCTTCTCCATTGATGGAGTCAAAGCACACGGTTGGGGTAGTGGTGGCTGCACCCCCAGCATGGCATGCAACTCCGCGTAGAAGCGGCAAGTCTGTGGCTCTGCCCCGGACCTTCCATTTGCCTCTCTGGCTTTGTGGTAGGCTTGCCTTAGCTCCTTAATTTTCACGCGGCACTGCTGTGCGTCCCTGTTACGGCCTCTGTCCTTCATGGCCTTTGAGACTTTTTCTAATATTTTGCCAATTTGTTTACTGCTACGGAGTTCAGCTAGCACTGATTCGTCTCCCCATATGGCAAGCAGATCCCGTACCTCCCGTTCGGTCCATGCTGGAGCTCTTTTGCGATCCTGGGACTCCATCATGGTTACCTGTGCTGATGAGCTCTGCGTGGTCACCTGTGCTTTCCACGCTGGGCAAACAGGAAATGAAATTCAAATGTTCGTGGGGTTTTTCCTGTCTACCTGGTCAATGCATCTGAGTTGAGAGCGCTGTCCAGAGCGGTCACAATGATAGCTCCTGGAGGGCAATACCGTCAAATTCCGTCCACACTACCCCAAATCCGACCCGGAAAGGCCGATTTCAGCACTAATCCCCTCATTGAAGGTGGAGTAAAGAAACCGGTTTAAAGGACCCTTTAAGTTGAAAAAAAGGGCTTCGTCGTGTGGACGTGTCCAGGCTTAATTCGATTTAACGCTGCTAAATTCGACCTAAACTCGTAGTGTAGACCAGGCCTGAGAGGGGAATGGCCTGGGAGCACTGCAGTAGGGCATTTTGGCTTTGTATTGCCCCCAGGAGTTGCCTCTGCATCTCACTCTTTCTATACTATTTTTGGACATGGCAGTGCTTTCCCTGGCAACGGCCAGGCTGTCCTTTGCCATTGCAACAATCTCTCAGTCCTCAGATATTGTTTCCAACTCTCTGCATTTTGGGCTTTTGGGGGGGGGGGGGCGCTCTGTAATGATGCCACAAACATTTTATCATAAGCTTTCTCCCCCTCAGGTTTGCCAGCCATTCTGCTGTTGATAAGGGTCCTGTCCTTGAGTCTGTCCCATGCAGGTGTCATTGCTGTGGGGACATTATATATTTAAAAAAAAAAAAGCAGTTATTGTTCCTCGTCTAGGGAGGCTCTGATAACTTTTTTTTCCATGCATTTCTGCCTTTACCTCCTTGAGATTCTTCCATCCCGAGGATTCTCCGAGACTGGGTAAGTGGTGTGTGCTGTGGGTTTGTTGTCTATGCTTCATATGATGTGTGGCTGGGGCAGGGATGGAGTTGGAAAGTATGTTCCTGGTCTGGCTTTGCTGTGCCTTGGATGTGCTTATGTGGTTTTGGAGGGGTTAGTGGGGTGAATCTGGGGCGAGATGGATAATAATCACCTCTACATCCCCTTTAGGTTGTCCTCACTCTGGATGATGTTACACTGAGGCGGGTGACTAGGACCTGGCTGAAGGTGGATGGACAGGTGGAAAGTGAGGTCCTATACAATAAGGGTGTGAAATATGGATCGTATAATGGGACTTTGAGAGTATATGAAGAGAATGATATGAAATCTTTCTACTTTCTGATGGATGGGTTGAAAATATTGTTTCCATATGGAGAATAAGATGCCAGGATTTCTTATCTGTAGTTTTGAGACTGGATGTGGCTATGGGAGCAGAGTTAAGTTTGGTTTTGCATTTTGCAATGTGATAATTAAAAGACTGTATGAGCTGTGATTGTATTTGAATGTATGCCTCTCCTCCCCTAGCTGTTAATTTCTACCTTAAACGCTCAAATTTTTGTTGTAGCATAGCAACAGCCATTACTTATGTAAAAGGTGTGAGTGGGTTTTTTTTATTTTTTTTAGCTCTCTTAATACTAGAGCTGATCAGAAATTTTCCAGCAAAACATTTATTCAGAAAATGCCAATTCATTGTAGAGAAATGTTTTGA
>NW_027054595.1:0-11000 GCF_011386835.1 Chrysemys picta bellii
AAGTGGCGGGACCTCCTGCCACTTCTAGAGGGTGAGGAGCCCCGGTGGGCCAGCCTATACTCCACCCTGTTCCCAAGGCCTGCCGGGGATGTCAGTTGGCAGCTCCTTCATGGGGCTGTGAGCACGGGCATGTACTTGGCGCGGTTCACCCCCGTCCCGGGACACCTGCCTCTTCTGCGGCGTGAGGGAGACCCTGGTGCACGTTTACCTGGAGTACACCAGGTTGCAGCCCCTATTCCGGGTCCTCACAGATATCCTGTTGCGTTTCTGGCTGCACTTTTCCCCTCACCTCCTTATTTATGCACTCTCTATCCGTGGCCCCACAAAGTCATGGGACCTCCTGGTCAACCTCCTCTTGGTCCTGGCTAAAATGGTCATCTATAAAACCAGGGAGAGGAGGTTGGCGGATGGAGTCTCCTGTGACTGTGGGGCCTCTTTCTGATCCTCCGTCCATTCATGCATCTGGGCAGAGTTCCTCTGGGCGGCGTCCACTGACTCCCTTGACACCTTCGAGGAGCAGTGGGCACTGTCCGGGGTTCTCTTCTCATTGTCCCATTCAGGTTCCCTTCGGACCCTTTGACCGCACTCCTGTCCCTGTTATTTCATTAGTTGTCCCCCAAAATCACTTGGTTTCCAGGTCTTGTGGATCCCCCGCTAAGGCTGGGGGGATCTTTTAGCACTTCCTGGATCCCAATAGGATCACTCTCCTGTAGCCCTCTGGCCCGACCCTGTCACAAGACCTATAGAAGTGATACAAAATAAGGCCCTGATCTTGCAGTTTTTGCAATTGATTCCATGTGGACTGACCCCAGGCACAAAATTGGTTGTATGGTCAGGGTTTCAAAAAATTATTTTGCACTAGCTATACTACAGATAGGGTTACAGTTCATATGGAATTATTTGTCTAATCTAATTATGTCGTATGGTTCAAAAGACTCTTTGTTTAGTCCTAAAAATAAAATATATTAAATATCGGGTTGAGTTCATTTGGAAATTCTAGAATCATTAGCCGCTTCCTAAGTATAAGTGTGTTTGGCCTAATTCCAAGATTTCGTGGAGGAATGGGTACTTTTTTGGTCACACAATCAATTTAAAGCAAGAGAAAATCCCCAAAATGATTTGTACATTTTTACTTTTTCAAGCACTAGCATTATCATCAAAATTCTAACTATGAAGCCAGATCCTGACCTGGAATATATCAGCATAGCTCCATTGAAATCAATAAAGTTATTCCAATTTACACGAAAAGGATTTGGCTGTAAATTTTGATTTAAAAAAAAACCTTGATTGTAGATTAAAAGATTTTCCTTTTAATTTGGAATTAGAAGGAAAATGAAAGGGAAGAGAAGTCAGAATAGTCATAGAAGCAACAGCCGAGATTTTTTTTTTTTAAGTTCTTATATTGTGCCAATTGCTGGTGTATCTGAATGCTTTCCAGAGTTAAGAATAATTAAGGTGACTAGCATCTGTTATTTGAGGTTTCTATTTCTCCCATATCCCCCAGAGCAGTGGTTTTCAACCGCTGGTCCACAGACCCCTGGGAGTTTGCAGACTGTCTAAGAGGTCCTCGAAAGGTTGTCCTTACAACGGAACAGTGGTTTTCAACCCGTGGTCTGTGGGGATCCACAGACTATGTCTAAGATTTCCAAAGAGGTCTGCGCCTCCATTTGAAATTTTCTAGGGTCCGCAAATGGAAAAGAGGTTGAAAGCCATTGTCCCAGAAGGTAAAGGGTGTGTGTGTGGGGTGGGGTGGGGTGGGGGGAGTGTAAATATGAAAAATGGTGATGTTAGTTGTCATTCTAAGTTTTTGCAGGAGTGAATTTCATAGTATTGGGCCAGCTCCTGAAAAAGCCCTGTCTCCTGCATATGCTAGTTTTACTTCTGATGTGTAGACAGTTGTTCCTGAGGAACACAGCTACTGAAGTCTGAGAGAGTAAGATGGAATTTTGGGCCCATGTTCTTTATAACTTCAAAAATAAAGACAGATTTGATTGAGTGTTCTGTTGGGGAATCAGCGGAGTGAGTGAAACATAGGACTGATGTACTCAAGTGAACCTGTATTACTGAGGAGGTGTGCTGCTGTGTTCTGTAACTGTTGCAGATTTTTCAGGGCAGATGCATTCGAGTCTAAATACATTGGATTTCGATTATTCAAGCAAGAGTTAATGATGGCCTATGTGACTGAGGCCAAATTATAATTGCAAATGATGGGATGGGATGTACATGAAGGTGGCAGAATGCATGTCTTGTAAATGGTTTTGTGAAAGTCCAGCATCAGAGCATGGGATTTTTTTGCAGCTATGTTAGGTTGTTGGTTCCAGATTTTTGTTGAATGCTTCTTAATCAGAGCCACTTGTGCTGAGTCACAGCAAGAGGGGCGGGCCTTTCAGCCATTTAAACCCCTTGAATTTCATTGGTATTTTGAACACAGGAAGCTCAGAATTCCTGCAGCTTTGAGACATTTTTCAGACATCAGCATTGTCTAAAAATTTTGTCTCTTGACAACTGTGTATTTTAGAATGATTGATGATAGAGTGTGTGTGTGTGTGTTTCTCAATATAACAGTTGGATATTTTGGACTAGGAGGTTGTGAAACAAAAGGAAAATAACTAGAAGCAGCAACGGTTTTATTCATGTTCTTTGGGTGACTTGTTTAAATAGCTGAAAATACAGACCTGCTGTGCCAGCAAGGATTTAGGTTGTTTTCCATCCAGACCCTCCCTTTTCTTGAATTTGGCTTCTGTGCACTGGTGCCCATCTGCTAGTAGTAAGTAGATGAATAAATGATGGCTTGCTTCCAAGAGAGTCCCACCAGAGCCATGCCATCTGTTACCCAGCAATGCAGGAGTTTGGGTGGAAGGAGTTAGTTTCTTAGAAATCACTTTTATTTTAAGTTCCCAGGTAGGACATAGTTGTACGGGGTATTCTAACTTTTCTTAACTTATTTGGAAAAAAGATGCTTAGAAAATTTTCTTTCCCGAACCCCCAGGTATTATTGAGTAATAATACTTTGCATCTAATGCTATCTTGCTAACAAGAGCAACTTCATATATTTGAATCATCCACACAGAGATGGGTGGTCAGAGAACAGGAGCTGGAACTGGAAACGTCTCCTGTGTTCTGATACTGGCAGTGAAATTGACTCCCCTCTGTGGCTTTGGGCAAGTCACTTAACTTCACTGACTCAGTTTTTGTGGGCTAGATTCTATCCTGTGTCAAGATCTGCTATGGGCAGGCAACAGAGAGCTGGTTGCAGCTCCCTGGTTCCATATCCTGAGCCAGCTAAGTACTGCTGTGATCTGTGCCAGCTGGGAGACGTCCCAAAAGGATTGTCTGCCCTCTGAGGATTGCCAAGAGTGCAGTTTGTGTTCCTAACCACTGTAAGTGCTTAGAAACCAAGGCCCAACTTTCCAGAGTCTTCATGGGACTCAGAGGGGTAGTATGCCACATCACACTACTCTCAGTTTATTGACTTAATCGACTGTTTTGTAACTAATGTTTTGTTGTAGGAAATGAAGAAGGAAAAAAACCTTCTTTGCTGCCAGTCTGATGAAAAAACACAAAAAATCCATCAGCTGGAAGAAGCACTAAAAATAGCCCAACACCTTCTAACAGAGACCCGGAAGAATGCTGAAGAGATGAAAAGTGAGTGACACATTTCTACCTATTTAAATCCCGTTAGAAACTATTACTTCAGTGTGGGAGATCTGTAAACTTCATTATAAATGGTGATTTGAAGCGTCCCCAAGAAATAATAAGTTCCCACTGTGTGATATAGTTAAATTATCTTTCAGCTAATACACGCAATTCTCTTTCCAAACTGAGATGGAACTTCTTTATACAAATATACTAACTCATCACATTATATGGTTTTAAAGCGATTTAAAATGAGGACTAAATATGTCCCAAACAAAACTATATGGTCAGCAAATTAAATACTACAATGTGCTCCTGTGTTTTAAAATCCCAAGCAAACAAATATACCTCAAACTATTATCCTTTAGCTTGTATATGGACTCCATCAAGCTAAAACGTGATGAAATGTTACCCGCCGAGCCCTAATTTGACTTTTCCCTACATTTGTCTATCTGGTTGGGAAAATGCATTTTGCAGACTCAGGTTTAAGAGAACAGGTAATTCTGCTAACTAGCCATTGTAAAGAAGGAGACTGCTCCCACTTATCGCTGTAGAAGTCTAACCTCACTTAATGAGATTTCAAAATTAAATTTATGGACCTAGTCCTGCTCCTATTTTAATCAGTATTTCTGCACTCTCCAATCCATGAGGCCATCCAAATAACTGCTTTGCGTTTTGATCTTATTCTTGGCAAGTGGCAGCACTTTCGGCTAGCTAAGAAAATGTAATGCCTTCTAAGCCCATTTTCTTGCTTTCGCTACCTTTTATCTGTGGTTCTTAAGGTGTCAAATGGGAGCATTCTCTCAGTTTTCTGGAGGGAATAATTATGAACAAAAAAATAAGTCAGAAGATGTTTGTGCTGTAGCTCTTCACTGCAGCCAACAATAACTTGTCCTAATTGAAACATAACTGAATGTTGGTGCCCAGAGTCCTAGACTGTCACTCTTAACCCCCGGACGGTTCTTCCTCTCTAAGAAGTCTCTGATTATCCTCTCTAGTTATACCTTTTCCCCCTTGTAATGGTGTGGGACTCACCCCTGCGGCGCCCCCTTCTGGTCATCCAGGGACTTAGCTCATTTCTAGCCAGAGCACCCTCTGATGGTCACCATCCTGCTCGACATTAGCCTCCGTGTCCCTCCCGGACCCTGGTGTCCTCCCCTGTCAGGGTCCTGCTCACAACAGTAACCCACTATCTGGGGATTCCCACCCAGGGGAATCCCCCCCCCCCGCTATCCTCCACCTTGCCTCAGTGGCTACTGCCAGTCACCATCTAGCCCTGTTTCACTAGGGCCGACTGCAGTCTGTAATGGCCACTCATCATTGGCAGGGGACTTTGGACCTGCTGCCTTTCCCTACAACTCAGTACCACTCTGGGCCTTGGACATGGCCCTGCAGCCTGGGGAGTTGTCAGCCTGGAGCTCCCCAGCTCCTCTGGCCTTTCCCTAGCCCTGCTTCACTCCAGTACCCTTAGCTTCCCAAACAGCTAGGTCCCTCTCCCTTCAGAGCTAGAGGAAGATTGACTGAGTGTTTGGCTCACAGCCCTTTTATAAGGGCCAGCTGTGGCCTGATGGGGGCGTGGCCCAGCTGTAGCTGCCTCCCCAATCACTGATGAGTTGGTGTTATTCAATAGAATTCTCTTTGCAATACAGGAAATCTCTTGTATTGTCTGTCTCTCTTAATTTTACTCCATACATCAGTCCATCAAACACCTTGATCATTTTTATATATTCTGGATTTTGAAGACAGGAAAATGGACAAATAGGGCACCAAAATTCTTTATCTAGCCATTGATACTGTTACCTGTCAACCATGAGTTTCAGAGTACAAGCCATCAGACCTCAGTGAAGATGGGCTGTAGAAACAGAGTTACAATTGTGAAGCATAGAGCGATTTGACTAGCAGTATGTTCTTTCTGCAAAACTGAATTCTGGCAATGCTATACAATGTCATGGTTTGGGAATAAAGGCAGTTTTAGAACACATACGTAATTATATTCTGAATTACTAAGAAAATGTATTGCTAGGTGAAAAATTGAAAATTGTCAATATTGCCATTTTATAGTGTTACCCATAAAAGCTAATATTGCATATTTGACATTGTTTGCTTTCACAAATTAACTACTTAATTTTTTTTATTACTATAGATAAGAGTTTGTCTCAGAAAATAGAACTGGAAGCACAAGAAGCCGAGCTTCAGCATTTAAAAAACAACAATAAATTGCTCCAGGATTCAGTCCAGGAGCTACAGCTTGAAAATGGAACCCTTAAGAAGGCTTTAGAAGAAGAAAAAGTAGACTTACTAGAAACAAACATAAGTTTTTCATATAGTTTAATAAGGCATTTTATACTTAAGCTTTTAAGAGCCAAAATATTTATTTGTGTCCTTTATAATATCTAGTCTCTATTCTAATATAACATTTGCTATAACTTCTCCATTAGTAGCATCGAAATCTCATTAAATCTGTTACCTTATAAACTTCTGGCTATCAAAGATACAGGAGGTCTTTAGCGGGACACCTGAAAACATGATAAAATGTGCACGTTTTGTCTGTTCTGTGGCCCAGCTTTTCTCCTCATTTGGAACAAAGAGGTGATTCCTCTCACCCGTAGAACTGGGAGGTGGACCAGTGTTGTTGCTGAAGGCTCCAGGACTAAGCTCCATCCTTCACCTCAGGCCACCAGAAATTGTGTCCACCAGCAGAACAAGTTGGCGGTTCAGTTTCTCCCAACAACTTTGTTTTATCATGAATTTTTGTTCATTTTTCTGCTACATTGATTTCATTTCAACTTCTTGCTCCTCTTTCTCTCTCCTCAAGTAAGTTCTCTGGATCCGCAAACACAGCACTTCTCAATAACTCCCTTTGACCACTAGTGCTGTGGTAGAAAAGCCCAGCAAAATCAAGCTAAGTCCAAGTAGTTCAGTGGGCAGCTTTTTAGGGGTCTTAGAGGGTAACCTACGTCTTGCTGCTAGAAGCCACCAACCCTTGCTGTGTGAGGGGATGGGGCTTTGTTGGGCCAGCGCACTAGTGCCCTGCATGCGCACATAAACACACCCATTTGAAGCCCTGACTCCATTGTGAGAAGGAGCATGAGGATTCTCAAGGAGATGAGAACTCCACATAGTCTGCTCAGGAATAACACTTGGAAACTCCATATGCTCTGGGTCCCAAAAAGACAAATGGAATTGTCCCCTTTGTAAGGAAGTAATATGTATAATTAATGAGCAGGAAGTATAAACATCAGGCTTTAAATCTTGTCTCTTGCCTTCCCATCCTTAGGATGTGTTTGCTGGGGTTTTCTCCTATATGCGGGTCTCCTGGAGTGCTCTGTATCAGACTCACTGCCCCCTCCCACCCTGGAGTATATCTGGGTGTGCAGAGACATGTGTTACTTCTGTGAAGCCCTGTCTCAGGTGGCAGGGTAATGTAAATTGTTCATCTCTGCTTTTCAACCTGGGATCCTCTTTCAACCAGGGAAGGGGGCCCAAATTTGAGGTCACAATGGAGTGGGAATTGTCCCTGTCCGTTTATCAGGCCAAGGACCCAGGCTTTACCAGGGAAAGGAGTTTGGAGTCTCCTCCCCCTCTCCATAGGCTTGCTCAGCATTGAAGGATTAAAGAGCACTTTAGACAGTGTGTGCCCAGAACAGAGGCACATAAGAATTCCATTCCTTATGTAGCTGCACCATCAGGGGATTACAGAGGCATCAAGGAGAAATCCCTTCCCATGTTCAAAATGGCTCCTGCTTTACTGAGTAAAAACCCCCAAGTGGTACTAATTCTCTTCGGAAGGGTGTAGACAGACACCCTTTCAGGCGCCTGGGGCCATCTAGCAAGCTATTCCAACAATCAGCATTTGTCTCAGTACCCCTACTTAGTTGAGAAATGCCCAGAGCAGGGTGATTAGCGTGCTACCTCACTTCTGTAAACAATTGGGGGAAGTACCCCATGTACACAACCACACAAAAAAGAAATCCCAAACCCACATGACTCTCTCAGCACTGGAAGCCAGTGTCTTGAAAAAAACCTCAATAATAATAAACTATCTAGTTTCTCATGCTTTCCTCCTTTGAGATCATCATTTCCGGTTAAAACTAGATGTTAAACTAAAATGTAAGGAAAATTTGAAAGTTTGGGGAACCTAAGTGCAGCAGTAGTCCTACCAGAGAGAGACATCGCCATGCCTCCACTTATGGTGCAAAGGAAACAATACCTTACTTGCCAGGGTCTGTACTTCAAAATTAGACCGTGTTTAAACATGTCTTTTCACTCTGCCCCTAAGATTAACCATAACTGACTGATGTGATATTAAACATAACAGTGCAGTGTCTACACTGCATGTTGTAACACCATGTTAATGAACACATTAATTAATACCTTGTGAAACTTCCCACTGTAGACGTGCCCCAATTGTCTTTAAACTGCTTCTATTACCTCATTATGTCACACGCAACTTGTGAGAGCATATCAGTTCTGATGTATGCAGAATTTCCATCTAAATTATTAATTAAGTGATTCTTCTTATGACAGCACTATTTTTGCTAATAATTTAGATAGGCATTTTTAGTTTTTAAACCTGTCCATCTAGGTGAATTTCTTCTTATCAATTCCCTCTGCATTTTCTAGCCTGCAGTCTTTTTCTCTTCCATTTGCGGTGAATGCCGGACTGTAGTTCTGTGCTCTCGCTTCAGAAATAAACACATGAAAAAACACAGTGTGGAGCCTGTATTGTGGCAAGCAGGCACTGAGTTACAGTGCTCACTCCATGCCCAGCTAATGGAGCACTGTGCTTGATATTTACGTTATCCTGAAGTGTGTTTTATAAGGCTGCCAGTTATCCACCATCCCTTTATTTTGGCATTCCAATGCACATAGGGTGGACAAACCTGCCTGGACCACATGCTTTTCAGCTGGGTTTTGTCATTTGGTTATTTTGAATATTCTATTTAGATTATTATTTCTCTATCAAGGAAATTTACACACATGTAGCTTTCCAAGAAACATGACTTTAATGTTTCTCTGTTGGAATTAGAAGCTGCTATAATTCAATTGTATATTACTAAGTGAATCTACTATACAAATGCATATTACAACTTTTGTCTGGTTTTTTAGTTGCACTGAACTTTTAATGACAGGTGAGATGCCATTAGTGAGAGTATAATGCTTATACAGAAGAATGAAGTTTCCTATTAGCAACTACAAACAATTTTTTATTTTATAGTTGGACAATCTGAAGTCTACAATTCAACGGAAGAAGCAAAATGGATTTGCTCGCAGTAAAATGAAGACGTGGATGAAATCCTGTAAGCAGCTAGAGAAGGAAAAAAAATGTTGGAGAAACAAATTGCTGAACATGGTGCTCCATTAAAGGAGCAAAAGCCAAGTATGGGGTAGTTTAAGAAGGAAATGCTCTACTAGAATGTTATTATAAGGCTGCAAATCATTCATGGAAGTCACGGTTTCTGTGACCTCTGTGAATTTTGCAGTGCTGGTGCAGCTGACCCCATCAGCTGGGGAAGCCCAGGAGCCAGTCGCACTGGCCGTTGCTCCGGCAGCACTAGGCATGGTCCCTGGTGCTGCCCTGGAGCAGGAGTCTGGGACTAGTGGCAGTGGAATCCTGGGCATCCCCCCAGCGACAGCGTCGCCCTGTTCTCTCTCCCCCACTCCCCAGCAGTCTTCAGGATTGTCCCCCTTCCCAGTAGGTAAGATTTAGTCACGAGTATTTTTAGTAAAAGTCATGAACAGGTCATGGGGCCGTGACTTTTTGTTTATTGCCCGTGACCTGTCCATGACTTTTACTAAAAATACCCGAGACTAAAACATAGCCTTAATCATGATCCTGTTTCTAACCTTAATGCATTTATTTATACAACATGTTTTCAAAACATGCATTATTACGTTCGATTCAGATGAGGCGCCAGATCCTCAGCTGGTGTAAATCAGTATAGTTTCTGAAGCTCTGCCATTCACACCAGCTGAGAATTTGGCCCAAGATCTGTCTCCTCAAATTTCAGAGTCTCCTTCTATGTTATGAATATAGATTTCCAATGCCTATGTTTTGAAATCAAAAATGACCTTAGGATGAAGGGGAGGCTATTTTTTAAAGAACATTAGAGTGGTGTGTATAACTTCTTACAATGCTTTGTTTGAGACATGAGAGTGTAAAATGTTGGAGTGTGTCTGTTCTTTCCGTTGCTGGCCATCACAACAAAGAAAATTCACATTCTGGGTATAGATGGCTGATAGTTCAGCATCCACCATGGAGAAACTGACATCTTTTAGAGTTTATACATATGTCCTTCCAAACAGCTTTTGGTGTCCTTCTGGCTTGTAGACAGGGAGAGAGGAGCAACTCTTAAAGTGTTATGATTCAGACAAGTATCAGAGGGGTAGCCGTGTTAGTCTGAATCTGTAAAAAGCAACAGAGGGTCCTGTGGCACCTTTAAGACTAACAGAAGTATTGGGAGCATAAGCTTTCGTGGGTAAGAACCTCACTTCTTCAGATGGAAGTAATGGAAATTTCCAGAGGCAGGTATAAATCAGTATGGAGATAACGTGGTTAGTTCCATCAGGGAGGGTGAGGTGCTCTGCTAGCAGTTGAGGTGTGAACACCAAGGGAGGAGAAACTGCTTCTGTGGTTGGATAGCCATTCACAGTCTTTGTTTAATCCTGATCTGATGGTGTTTTATTGATCACAAGCTTCAGTCATTTCAAGAGTTGTCAGGGGCTAAGTATAGAGCTAATAGGACAACAGTTTAAAGTGGTCACCACAGTGTGTAAAATATACTACAACTTGTCTGCCATCAGCTAGAGTAAGTTAGGCTAGGAAATATTCATGAGTGTCCAATAAGCAGAATCACTAGCGGTACAAAAAGAGATCCATATTTCTGAGACGAGCTATATTCAATTACATACACAAAAATTGTTAAAATAATGGTAAGGTAGTAATGTTAAGCACTTAAAAGTTAGGAAGTGCCAGAATTAATGTTGCCCATGCATTGTGTGTCCAGGGTCAGATTCCAAAGAATCGGGATACCTGGCACCCTGACAGTAACTATAGTATCAACAGAGATCTCTTCTGTAAAGTAACCTTTATATGATGTCTGGTTTGTTTTATTTGGTATAGTTTACTGTGGTTGCACAAGCACACATCTTATGTACTTAATTAACAAATGAATGATTGAGATCATTGCATTCTAAACTCATCTTTCCAGAGTCTCCTTAAAGTTATTTGTACAGGTAATGACTCTTTCCTTTGGTCAGGTGCTGATGAGGTTGCCATCTCCCTACATGAGAATGAGCCAGAGTATGAGCTAGACGGACTCCCAGAGGTGGTGAAAAAAGGTAATTGTTACTTCTTTAGAGGA
>NW_027054596.1:0-11000 GCF_011386835.1 Chrysemys picta bellii
TTTTGTCAAGGCCATTGACAAAACACAAGCAGCTTTCAAGTACCTCCATAGAAAATTTCCAAGTTTAAGTGAAGCGAAGATAAAGGAAGGTGTCTTTGTTGGTCCTCAGATTCGTGAACTTCTTCGAGATGATGCATTTGACCATGCACTGCGTGGCAAGAAAAAGACGGCATGGAAAGCCTTCCAGTTAGTGGCAATAAATTTTCTCAGAAACAACAAGGCAGACAACTACAGGTTGTTGGTGGAAAACCTCCTCAAGGCATACAAAAGCCTCGGTTGCAACATGTCACTAAAGATATATTTTTTGCACTCTCATCTAGATTTTTTTCCACCGAACTGCAGAGCAGTGAGCGACGAGCACGGCGAGAGAATTCACCAGGACATTGCAACAATGGAGAAACGTTATCAGGGCAAATGGAGCCCATTAATGCTTGCAGACTATTGCTGGACAGTAGCAAGAGATGCTCCATTTAATGAATATAAGAGACAAGCCAAGAAGCGCCGAGTAGACACTGAATAGGACTAAACTATGTACATAAACGTTTTTTGCCTTTTGTTTCATAATAAATTTTATTTATATAACCCTTTTGCTGATTTTAAAGTATTACATAAACAGGACAGGTGACATATTATAATGTAAAGCAACCATAAACACATGAAAAGACCTAGGTTTACAATTTATGATTAAAACTCTACTATCTACACAATATACATAGACATAAAATGTAAAAACTTAAATATCTTAGAAACAGTAGCCAATCAGTTGTTTTAATGGTCATATTTGAATTCAGCACATCAAAATACATAATAAATAGCACATTTTATCTCTGAAACAAACGACTTCTCAAAAATTGTAGACCAGTGTAATCAGAGCAATCAGCAGTGGCCTGTTAGCGAACACATACATGTTAGCTTAGTATATACCCCACAATATAAATCCCTGGCAGTTACACAAGCCTAATTAGTTTCAGAGTAGCAGCCGTGTTAGTCTGTATCCGCAAAAAGAACAGGAGTACTTGTGGCACCTTAGAGACTAACAAATTTATTTGAGCATAAGCTTTCATGGGCTACACCCCACTTCATCAGATCCATAGAATGGAACATATAGTGAGGAGAGATATATACATACAGAGAACATGAAAAGGTGGGAGTTCCCTTCCCAACTCTAAGAGGCTAATTAATTAAGATGGGCTATTGTCAGCAAGAGAAAAAAAACTTTACACACCATTACACACATTGAATCTATTTCCCAATGTTAAGTATCCTCACACGCTCTTGTCAAACTGTCTTAAATGGGCCATCTTGATTATCACTACAAAAGTTTTTTTAAAGGGGGTGTCTATACTGTATAATGGGCACCAGGGGCACCAGAGTGTGGGGCTGCTGGAGGGTCAGGCAATGGTCAGAAATGATGTCAAAGACTTTGCTTTTTCTGCTCCTGCAGCTTTACACTCTCTTGTTCGTACAGAGCAGTGTATTTCCCTTCTGTCAGAGCCAATCCCAAGCCTCAGAGCAGTGAGGAAAATTAATTAATACTAAGGGAATTAATTACTCCAACAGTGTAACTATTTGTTACAGCTAATATACTGCCCACCCTATGCTCGAGAAGGTGGCCAAGGTCAGGAGATGTGCTTGGACCTGGTATGGTCCTTGATCATTTTCCATTCATCATTGTTCAGAGTGGGCTTGATTTGCAAAGGGGCTGAGGTCTCATTGACTTCAGTGGGAGTTGCAGGTTTCAAATGTTGCTGTAAATTAGAACCAATGGCTTGATAAGTGTCTGGAGAATAAAGACACAAATAATTCACCTGCGGGAGCAGAACCTTTTCCCGCTAGGCCCCGAATAGACATTTCATGCAGAGCAACAAGGATGATGGAACGGCCTGTAACTGTCGCCTAATAACATTTCCCTACGGAGCTAGTGCTGTAGTTTGTGTCTTTGAAAAAACACGAGATAATCTCTTCCAGGGCCGGCTCCAGGTTTTCTGCCGCCCCATGTGGCAAAAAAAAAAAAAAAAAAAAAAAGCCGCAGCAGCGCGATCGCACCATTCCACTCTTCAGTGGTAATTCGGTGGCAGGTCCTTCGCTCTGAGAGGGACTGAGGGACCCGCCGCTGAATTACCGCCAATCGGAATGGTGGTGGTGGAGGGTCTGGCTGGAGTCAGGGGACAAAGAGACTCGGCTGGGGCGGCGCATGACTACCATGATGGGTTGGAGAGGCTGAAGATCCTCACTGGAGTGAAAGAAGATAGGAGCCGAAATGACTGGACAACAGAGTATACGATTCACATAAAGTAGAATAAAAAATAGAAAAAATAATACATTTATAAAAAGTGCAAGATAAATTTAAAATAGTAATAATGAATAAAATACAAAAAGATTAACAGACTTATAAAAAGTAAAATAATAAAAACTGAAAAATAAAAGAATTGTAAAATATATAAAAACCATAAAAGGGGAAATAAAATAAAATGAAACTTAAAATATATATAAACAACAATAAAATCAAAAAGGAAATACACGTAAAATATATTAAAAAGGTAAAAATATAACTATTACGAAAAAACACACACACAAAAAGAAAGAAAAAAGAAGCACAATTGTAAAACAGAGGCCGAGAGTCCATGGGGCTTTTGCTCCTATATCATAGGTGAGGAGCTTTGGTGTGTGCCCCTGTGTCCCCCTCTCTGCCCCACATGTGGACAGGGCTAGACAGCAGTCTCACTCCGGCCATGCGGCCACCCTAGCCTGAGAGTGAGGGGCGGTGCCCTCCCGGGCTTCCGGACCCACAGACAAAGCCCGGGGGGGAACCACTCCCATTTATACTTGCTGGACACAAGGCTCTTGCTCGTGTTGTACAGGAGGCTAAGTGACCCCCCTGTTATACACTGAGCAATGAGGGCTCCCTCCGTGTGGGTCAGAGGAGAGACCCTGCGCTCCAGGGATGAGGTAGCTGGTGGACTGACCCCTCAACCACCAGGCACCTCTTCCATCAGTGGACGGTGACCCTGACTCCGGGAGAGACTCCGGTACAGCGAGCGAGAGACGGGGTGTCCCTCGGCTGAGCCCCCTGGGGCAAGATTCAGCCCAGCCGCACCGGGATACACAAGGTATTAGGTGGAAAGGGGAAGGAGAGAGAGAGCCAGGCTGGAGGCCTTCGGGCTCTGCTGACCTCTCTGAACCAGCCTGAGTGGGGGCCCTCGGGGCTTTTCCCAGCATGTACCCAACTCCCACAACCTTGTGACACAGGTCCGGGGCAAGCCTTCGGAATGAGGGGAGAGAAAAGGGCAACGCTGCCTCTGCCCAGGCTGTGCAGGGAATCACCCCGCCCTCCTGGAACTGCCCTTTGTGCATCCAGCTGGGATTGTAGCTCACTGAGACTTCCAGAGCCTGGCCCCAGTGCGGTCACACCGTAAGGGAGAACAGAAACATCTGCCTTTAAAATTCAACTGTATCTGGGGTGACCACACCTGTATTTCAAGTTCCCTAATAGAGGACACTGCTGCGGGGGGGGGTGAGCTCAAGGGGGTATTTCGGGGTGCTGGGTGTGTGTGTGTGTACTGGGAGATGGCATTTGGGAGGTGCTGGACAGAGTATTTGGGGTGTGTAAGAGCAGGGGCGCCTCTTGGGACTGGGGGACCTCCCACAGGCATGCCTCTGAAGGTAGCCTGACTGCCACCCTCAGGGCGACCGGCAGGCCGCACCCCGTAGCTTGCCGCCCCAGGCAGGTGCTTGCTGTGCTGGTGCCTGGAGCCACCCCTGACAGTGAGGTGGCAAAGTTTGCAGATGATACTAAACTACTCAAGAGAGTTAAGACCAAAGCAGATTGTGAAGAACTTCAAAAAGATCTCACAAAACTAAGTGATTGGGTAGCAAAATGGCAAATGAAATTTAATGTGGATAAATGTAAAGTAATACACATTGGAAAAAATAACCCCAACTATACATACAATATGATGGGGGCTAATTTAGCTACAACTAATCAGGAGAAACATCTTGGAGTCATCATGGATAGTTCTCTGAAGGCGTCCATGCAGTGTGCAGCGGCAGTCAAAAAAGCAAACAGGGTGTTAGAAATCATTAAAAAAGGGATAGAGAATAAGACAGAGGATATCTTATTGCCCTTATATAAATCCATGGCATGCCCACATCTTGAATACTGCGTACAGAGGTTCAGAGAAGGGCAACTAAAATGATTAGGGGTTTGGAACGGGTCCCATATGAGGAGAGATTAAAGAGGCTAGGACTTTTCAGCTTGGAAAAGAGGAGACTAAGGGGGATATGATAGAGGTATATAAAATCATGAGTGGTGTGGAGAAAGTGAATAAGGAGAAGTTATTTACTTGTTCCATAATATAAGAACAAGGGGCCACCAAACGAAATTAATGGGCAGCAGGTTTAAAACAAATAAAAGGAAGTTCTTTTTTACACAGCGCACAGTCAATCTGTGAAACTCCTTGCCTGAGGAGGTTGTGAAAGCTAGGACTGTAACAGGGTTTAAAAGAGAACTGGATACATTCATGGAGGCTAAGTCCGTTAATGGTTATTAGCCCAGATGGTTAAGGAGTGGTGTCCCTAGCTTCTGTTTGTCAGAGGGTGGAGATGGATGGCAGCAGAGAGATCACTGATCATTACTGAATTAATGTATCTTGACTTTTACAAATTTCTTATCTGCTTATGTTAAATACTAAGTTATACTGTTGCTTGGTAGTGTGAGGTGTAGGTTAGCATGAGTGCACAGAACACTGGGAAGAACATACGCTAATTCAGTTTGTAGAACTGCCGTGTATTCACATAATGGGGTGTATACTAACTTAATACATATGTGTTCGCTGACAGGACACGGCTTGTTTCTCTGATTATTATTGTATGAGGGCCACAGCTTTGCTAAATGAATTAACAAAGCAGAGATGAGAGCATTTATGTGGGCTTTACCTTTTTTATCAAATTGTGTACATTGTTGGGAGTGTAGAGTGGGAAACTGAGTCACATGTCCATCCAATTTAGGCTTAATCAGTTTTGCCTTTATTTAATACAATTTAAAACAGAATTAATCTTACTTATAGTGTCTGGACATACATTCCTGCCTCACAAGTAATAACAGACAAGACAGAATAAGTGAATGTTCCCAAGTTAAGGCATTCTGGGGCACTGAAAAGTCCTTCCTTCCTCCATGACGTCAGTCCTCCTCACCTGCCTGGATCTCCTGTTCGGGTCCTTCGGTTTCATTCGTCAATTTCTGATCCAGCATTTCTCCAGCCCATTTTTATATGTATTTTCTTATTTTTTATGTATTTTACATATGTATTTTATACATATTTTTACATATGTACATATATACATAATTTTACATATTTTATACATATTTTCATACATTTGCACATTTTCTATTGCTTAATTTTCCTCCATTCTTTAGTCAACACATTATCCATTGAATTTTACATAACCTGTTCATTAATTATGAACAAATGTTAATCATCTAATATCTACAATTTTCTTGATGTAGAGTGCTTCTTTGACTCGGGAATCACCAGGTGAAACTCTCTGCCCTGCGTTAAGCAGAATGTCAGACTAGATGATCAGCATTGGTCCCTTATGGCCTTTTAATCAATGAATCTATGATATACGCCATGATCTGTTAGCATAGACTGCTGAACCTGTGCAAAATGCCATGGAATTCAAGAGCCAGCTTCAAGAGTTGTTGTGTGATCTGATCAGGTTAGGCATTGAAAGATCCATCAGAGTCTTACATAGGAAACTGTTCATAAGTGCTGAGAAATATTATTTAAAATTAGGCAACAGGGAGCACCGGGGAAATCCATTAGACAGCCAAAAAAACTCAACGCAACCCAAATCCTAAAATGCTGCAATGGACTGACAGAGCAGGAAAAGGAAAAGCCTAAATGGAGTTGTCTGTAGAGATGGTTTGGCTTTTTCCATCATTAAAATTTTGGTGAAAATTGTAAAATTTGCAAAAACCAAGGTGAACATTTTATGAAAGGATTTCCATTTTAAGCTTCTTTTTTCTTTGACATTCCAGATATTGAAGATATTTAAAATTTGGGGTTTTTTGGTAACACAAGTTTCTCTTCCCATTCTCCTGATAGGTTTACAAGTCCAATTTTTTCAAATGGCAACATTTCAATTAAAAAGTGAGGGTCATCAGCAGTAATTCAACAAAACATATATTTATTTATTTCCCTCATTCCCCCTGTTTTAAGTAAGTCTAATTTTCATTCTCTGTTTTCGCCGATTGTGTGAAAAGATGCTCCTCTCTACTGTTTTCCTAAAGGCTCCCTTCACGTCTTTGTTCCTCAGAGTGTATATTATGGGATTCAATACAGGTGCTGCAACTGTGATCACGAGGGAAATCATTTGATCACTCTTTGGGGTGGAGATAGACTTGGGCCTCAGGTAGGTAAAAAGGTCCATTCCGTAGAACAAAGTCACCACCCTGAGATGGGAGGAGCAGGTGGAGAAGGCTTTATGCCTTCCCTCTGCCGTCGGCAGCTTGAGGATGGTGGAGATAATGCAGATGTAGGACAGGGTTATCAACAAAAAAGGGCCCATAATGAACAAAACTGACACAGTCAAGACCATAATCATATTTTTGGATATGTCCGTGCATGCCATCTTCAACACTGGTGGGATGTCACAGAAGAAGTGGTGGATGCGGTTGGAGCCACAGAAGGGCAGGCTGAAGATCCAAGTGGTCTGAACTACTTCCACTGAGATGCCGATGATCCATGAAGTACCCATGAGCTGTGCACATGTCTGGCCACTCATGATAGTTCTGTAGTGCAGGGGGTGACATATGGCGATGTAGCGGTTGTACGCCATGGCTGCTAAGAGGCAGCATTCACGTCAGGCCCATGATGGAGATGATGTACATCTGGGCAGTGCAGCCCGCGATGGTGATGGTCTTTTGGTCCACCAAGAGGTGAACCAGCAGCTGAGAGACCACACTGCTGGTGTAGCATATTTTCAAGAATGACAGGTTCACCAGAAAGAAATACATGGGGGTGTGGAGTGAGGGGTTTAGCTTTATAAGGAGGATAACAAGCAGGTTCCCCATCAGGGCGACCAGGTACGTGACCAGAAGCACCAGAAACAGAATGATTTGCAGCTTGTTAAGGTTTGAAAACCCCACCAGGATGAATACATCAGAGATGGTCTGGTTCTCTCCAGGGTCACTCTCTGAATAGGTCGTCTGTAAGAGTGGCAAAGAAAGAGACTGAATCTGAGGAATACTAAACATGTGGATGTGAATCAAACAATTCATACTGGTTTCCTTTCTGTTGGGATGCTTCAGACTAAAACCTGCTGCAATTCTGTATAGAAATATATAACTGGACCCAATCATCATGAGGCATAAGCTGGTGGAGCCACATTGATGTCAATCAAGCTGTGCCAATATAGGTCAGCTGGAGAGCCGACCACTTTGACACCAGTGGAACTACAGCTGATTTGCAACAGACGGGGGTCTGATGAATTGACTCTAAATGAGCTACATCAGTTTATACCAGCAATGGAGGTATACCAGTTTCCAGCATCGGGGGTTCTATTCTTCTTCTTTGAACACATTTTTTGTCTGTCTCCATGGAAATTAAAAAAGGGATCTTTTCTCCTTTCTGCGTTTCTTTTGTTTTCCCCTCAGGAATGTTATTCTATTCTATAACAATGTTTACCAAAATAAGATTTCGCAAAGAGGGTAATTATTTTTATTTATTTATTTATTTTTGTGGCATCCCAGGAAGCTTCTCAGGAAGGTGGGAGATTAGCATCTTCAAAGTCCTATTGTTCTCCCCAATGGCCAATCCAGACTGATTTCATTCTGTGTGGTGGGCGTTTTCCAGGTGTAAACCACCTTGTAATTGTTACATAGTCAATAGTCCTAAATTCAAATACAGTAATGATACATGCATATAAATAGGATAATCATATTCAGCAGATCATAAACTTTCCAATGATCTTTCACAAGACCCATCTTGCATAATATACATCTTAGATATGCTATAACCATATTATAACATTATTTCTATGAAGAATATGGGGTATAGTGTTTCACACACACATCCATAGATAGATAGATAGATAGATAGATAGATAGATAGATAGATAGATAGATAGATAGATATGAATACAGACACAACCCAGATGCTCAGAAACACACACTCTAAGATTCTCTGCCACTGTATGGAAAATTCAAATGAAGAAACCAATGACTTAATCCTGGTCCCATTGCAGACTGGGGCACAACACAATGGACTTCAGTGGGAGAACGGTTGGGGGCTTAAGTCATTCATCAATAGCCTACCTTGTTTAAGAAGAGTAGTTCCCTCTCCCAGCTGCAGACGCTAAGTGTGTTGAAGGAAAGAGAGGTGTTTTTATTTCATTCACTGGCTTCTGGGACCTACTCCCTAAAGGAAATTTCTTGTAATATTCTTCAAAGGAAGAACAATACTGCCTCAACCTGCAACAAAACAAAATTCACTAGGGAAGTCATTTCGTAGAAAGTTGTATCATCAATCATCATCATCGTGTGTATTTTCTAGATGAAAATCATAATAGGATTTACTAACTGTGGTAAATTGTGTGATAAAATTTTGTCTAGAAGAAGGAATGATTTGTCCAAAGCAACACAACACAGAGTCGGGGTTGACTAAGGTACAATGCCCAAGGCTCATGACTCCGGTTCCCCGATGTTCAGATTGTGTGCCCCATTCTTGTCTCAGAACCACGATTAGAACCCAGGAGCTCAGACTCCCAGTCCCAACTGCTCTAAACTTTAGGCCCCACTCCCCTCCCAGAGCTGGGAACAGAACCCAGGAGTCCTCAGTCTTAGACTCCACTGTCCCAATCACAGGGCCCATTTCCCTCCTAGAGGACCAGATCCAAAGCCCATCGAAGTCAGTGGGACTATTCCCTTTTACTCCAGTAAGTTTGCAGTGGGACCAGAATCAGGGCTAGTTCCCAGGAGCATTAGAATAAACTCTGTGTGGAAGCTGAGAGGTGCTGGGGGTAGTGCGCTTCAGGGAGTGGGGTGATGAGCTCAGCTGGGAGCACTCTCAATTCTAAGACAGTGTTGACCCCATTACTCCAGCATGGAAGAAGGAGGCTGTGCTATTGGGACTGTGGTGGGATTCTCAGTTTGAGGCACACTTCCCCCTTAGTCAGTGCTGGAAGCAATGCCCCAGTGTAGCACCAGTGGGCGCTGATCTATAGGGATGGGCCTGGAGGGCTCTGTGGGATGTTCTCAGCTTCATTGATCCCAACGTCCCAGTTCAGCAGTAAGGGGTGCTGTACAGCAGGGAATAGGGTGGAGGACTCATTAAGGGACATTCTCCTCTGTGGGTCAGTGTAACCCCCATGCTCCAGACCAGCTCCAAGGGATGACATGCTGCAAAGAGCTGGGTGGGGTCTCACCTGGTGGGGCTCGGCTGTCTCTTGGTCCATGCTGACCCCTTGTGCTTTAGCAGGGCACCACGTGGCCCTGTGCCGCAAGGAGCAAGGTGAGGGGCTCAGCTGCGGACCATCTCCCATCAGAATGGCTGCTTAGCACAGTGCCCCAGCATGGCGCTTGGGAGACCTCTGCTGCAGAGGGTGGGTAGGGTGGATTAGCAGGGGATGCTCTCCCCTTAAAGTTGGTGCTGACCCTCAGCAACTCATCACAGTGGAAGGGGACACTGTTTCTGGTGGATGTTATATCTTTTGGATGAGCTGTAAATGAAAGATCTTTCCTGACCACCGTGGCCATGAATGAGTCTATGGGGCTGTTTATAAGTGGAGGGGGCAGCAGTGGCACATACACACACATTGAGCATGGCTCATTTCCTCCTGTCGGGGGGACAGTCACTCACTCACTCACATGTGCACGCACATACAAACTGAGGATGGCTCATTACCCCAAGCAGGTAGAAACAGTCTCTCTCTCTCTCTCTCTCTCTCTCTCTCTCTCTCTCTCACACACACACACAGACTCTCACACACACACATGCTGAGCAGGGCTCATTCTCTCCATCTGTGGACAACAATCTGTTGCCTGATCTATTGAATGTATCTTGATCATATTACCAGTTTACTTCCCCTATTCATCATTCTGAAACTTGGTAGGTTCTTGTCCCAAGATCAGGCCCAGTATTATCAGAATCACTGTTCAGTTGGGAACCCCCATGTGAATGGTTGCAACACTCACACTTAGGAGATTACATTATATGGAAAATGGATTTATTAACACAGTTAGGAAATTCACAAACACTCCATCCCAGCACGGCCGTTAGCCATAATACAGAAGGAGCTGAGCATCCCTATACTTACACTACCCCTTGCAAAACAACCCAAAGAGTTAAGTACAGAGGGGTAGCCGTGTTAGTCTGGATCTGTAAAAAGCATCAGAGAGTCCTGTGGCACCTTTAAGACTACCAGATGTATTGGAGCATAAGGTTTCGTGGGTGAATACCCACTTCGTCAGACGCATATAATGGAAATTTCCAGAGGAAGGTATAAATATGCAGGCAAGAATCAGTCTGCAGATAACGAGGTTAGTTCAATCAGGGAGGAAGAGGTCCTCTGCTGGCAGTTGAGGTGTGAACACCAAGGGAGGAGAAACTGCTTTTGTAGTTGGCTAGCCATTCACAGTCTTTGTTTAATCCTGATCTGATGGTGTTAAATTTGCAAATGAACTGAAGCTCAGTCCAAAGAGAAACCACTGAGCTTCAGTTCATTTGCAAATTTGACACCATCAGATCAGGATTAAACAAAGATTGTGAATGGCTAGCCAACTAGCCCAATGAGCCCAATGCTAGCATTTCTCCAGCATTGGGCTCATTTTCATATGTGTTCTCATTCATGTTGCTATTCTCAATTGCCCCCAAACTTTATCCAACACATTATCCATTGAATTTTACAGAGCCTATATATTATTCATGCACAAGTGTTAATAACCTAATGCCTAAAATGTTCTTGCTGAATTTGTAGTTTCTGGAACATGTTGCCCTAGG
>NW_027054597.1:0-11000 GCF_011386835.1 Chrysemys picta bellii
AACAACAAGGAGTCCGGTGACACCGTAAAGACTAACAGATTTATTTAGGCATAAGCTTTCGTGGGTAAAAAAACACTTCTTCAGATGCCCAGAGTGAAAATTACAGATGCAGGCATTATATAATGACACATAAACTAACATAATGTTTAGTTCTAGCTTGTGCAAAGAGCATACTTCCCATGGGACCCTTCGGGGTGAACAGTGGTATATTAACGCAGGGTGCTATATTAGAGAATCACAACAGTTATTATGAGAGTAAACGTCTCATTAGCCTCAAAATTCAGAAGGATGTCCACAACTTTAAACTAGCTTTGACGGGGACAGGTGAGCAAAGCCCACAGGTAAGTGGAGAACATGGAGACCTGGGAGATGGGTCGGAAATAGGAGGGAGCGTGGGCAAAGGCACAAAATGAGCTCAAACTAGCTACGGGAATAAAGGGAAACAAGAAGACTTTTTATCAATATATTAGAAGCAAGAGGAAGACCAAAGACAGGGGAGACCCTCTGCTCAGTGAGGAGGGAGAAACAGTAACAGGAAACTTGGAAATGGCAGAGATGCTTAATGACTTCTTTGTTTCGGTCTTCACCGAGAAGTCTGAAGGAATGCCTAACATAGTGAATGCTAATGGGAAGAGGGTAGATTTAGAAGATAAAATAAAAAAAGAACAAGTTAAAAATCTCTTAGAAAAGTTAGATGCCTGCAAGTCACCAGGGCCTGATGAAATGCATCCTAGAATACTCAAGGAGGTAACAGCGGAGGTATCTGAGCCTCTAGCTATTATCTTTGGAAAATCATGGGAGACAGGAGAGATTCCAGAAGACTGGAAAAGGGCAAACATAGTGCCCATCTACAAAAAGGGAAATAAAAACAACCCAAGAAACTACAGACCAGTTAGTTTAACTTCTGTGGAGTCATAGAATATCAGGGTTGGAAGGGACCTCAGGAGATCATCTAGTCCAACCCCCTGCTCAAAGGGGGACAACTCCCCAGACAGTTTTTTTTTTAAACTCTAGTTCCCTAAATGGCCCCCTCAAGGATTAAACTCACAACCGTGGGTTTAGCAGGCCAATGCTCAAACCACTGAGGGAGGTATCCCTGTGCCAGGGAAAATAATGGAGCAAGGAATTAAGGAAATCATCTGCAAACACTTGGAAGGTGGTAAGGTGATAGGGAATAGCCAGCATGGATTTATAAAGAACAAATCATTTCAAAGCAATCTGATAGCTTTCTTTGATAGGATGACGAGTCTTGTGAATAAGGGAGAAGCGGTGGATGTGGTATACCTAGACTTTAGTAAGGCATTTGATACGGTCTCGCATGATATTCTTATCGATAAACTAGGCAAATATAACTTAGATGGGGCTACTATAAGGTGGGGGTATAACTGGCTGGATAACCGTACTCAGAGGGTAGTTATTAATGATTCCCAATCCTGCTGGAAAGGTATAACGAGTGGGGTTCCGCAGGGGTCTGTTTTGGGACCGGCTCTGTTCAATATCTTCATCAACGACTTAGATATTGGCATAGAAAGTATGCTTATTAAGTTTGCAGATGATACCAAACTGGGAGGGATTGCAACTGCTTTGGAGGATAGGGTCAAAATTCAAAATGATCAGGACAAGTTGGAGAAATGGTCTGAGGTAAACAGGATGAAGTTTAATAAAGACAAATGCAAAGTACTTCACTTAGGAAGGAACAATCAGTTTCATACATACAGAATGGGAAGAGATTGTCTAGGAAGGAGTATGGCAGAAAGGGATCTAGGGGCTATAGTGGACCACAAGCTAAATATGAGTCAACAATGTGATGCTGTTGCAAAAAAAACAAACATGATTCTGGGATGCATTAATAGGTGTGTTGTGAGCAAGACACGAGAAGTCATTCTTCCGCTCTACTCTGTGCTGGTTAGGCCCCAATTGGAGTATTGTGTCCAGTTCTGGGCACCGCATTTCAAGAAAGATGTGGAGAAATTGGAGAGGGTCCAGAGAAGAGCAACAAGAATGATTAAAGGCCTAGAGAACATGACCTATGAAGGAAGGCTGAAAGAATTGGGTTTGTTTAGTTTGGAAAAGAGAAGACTGAGAAGGGACATGATAGCAGTCTTCAGGTATCTAAAAGGGTGTCATAAGGAGGTGGGAGAAAACTTGTTCATCTTAGCCTCTAAGGATAGAACAAGAAGTAATGGGCTTAAACTGCAGCAAGGGAGGTTTAGGTTGGACATTAGGAAAAAGTTCCTAACTGTCAGGGTGGTTAAACACTGGAATAAATTGCCTAGGGAGGTTGTGGAATCTCCATCTCTGGAGATATTTAAAAGTAGGTTAGATAAATGTCTATCAGGGATGATCTAGACTGGACTCGATGACCTCTCGAGGTCCCTTCCAGTCCTAGAGTCTATGAATCTATCAAAAACTGCTTATTAACTCGTGTGCACGGTTGCAGCAATTAGCTAAGCAGTTGCAGTGACTGCTTGTGCAAACGATCATTGTGATCTGTAACTGGCTGACTGTGAGCTAAGCGACCACGGCTGTGGTTGGAACTGTGGGTGCTACGGAGCACACACATTCCATTCCTGGAAACAGACACCAATGCATTTTTCGTCACTGAGATGCCCACGTTTTTCATATGTATATTACAAATGGCTTTGTGAGTCATGATCAGATTCTGTCTCAAGCACTGCTGGTTTGGTGGCTGTGCTTTGAGGTGGGCCAGAATAGGTAACTTCTTGGTCAGAACATACCTCATAAACTCAAATACCTCATGGAACCAAATGCTGTAGGTGATAGAGCCGCCTTGCTGAATCCCAAGGAAGAGGAGAGGTACCACAAAGATTTTATCCCCAAGGAAGGGGGATCCCACATTTCAGTGCTGCAGCTCTGTACAGCTACCTCCATCCGAGCCTTGCAATGTCTCTGTCTCCTTGGGGTTCTCCATCTCATGTGTTACGTCCTTCTGGCTGAGGGGGACTCAATGGAATCCCCTTCAAAGCCCCTAGTCAAGCAGAGAGCCTCCCCATGTAAATGGAAGTTCCCCCCACCTGGAGCAATTCCAGCCATCTTGGGAGCCGCAGACCAGCACAGAGAATTGAGCCTGGGTCTCATTCCACATGGCAATGCAGGGCACCGGGCACCAGAGCACTGGCTTGGCCTCCCAAGAGTGAGGTGTGAATGTTCTGAGGTCTGTGCAGTAGAAGAGAAACTCCTGTGATCTGTTTACATTGGTTCTTGTCTAGGAGTCAATATGGGGTTTTTGGACCGTCTCTGCCAAAGACTGATTCAGACCATTGGTGAGTAGGAATTCTGCCCAGAAGCATCTCCCACGATACAGATTTACCCCAGTTCCTCTCTGATTCCTATTGCCCTTACATAGAATCAGTCCCATGACACCTCACCCCACCACTGCCCTTCTGAATTACAGGATGGACACCTTTCCGAACGGACAGGACAAATCTGGACTCCAGCCAGCCAGGCCCCACTGACTCTTCTGTCCCAGGTAGGAGTCAACAGCCTTTCGCTGTGACAAATCACCACATGTCTATTTCTGTCCCATCAGGAAGTTCCATCCCAGTGCACACGGGATCATTCAGTGCCTCAGTTTTCCTAGCTTCATAATGGGGCTAACAAGACTGACAATCTTCACTGGGGTCTGGAAGGTGTGGGTAATGTTTGTAAAGGGACTGGAAGAGGAAATGCCCAATCTCAATGTTAAGTAACATGACACTGTCTGGGCAGTGATTGGTGGAAATCCCTCGCCAGGGGTTCCATAAGGTGCAGACAGTTCCCACACAGTTGTATGTCCCTGTCGCCCCCAGGGCATTCTATTAGTGACCATGATTGCGGGAAATTAACCCAGCATCTGCCTGTATCCACAGACACAGAGGAGCAGAAGGCGGCCCAAAAACAAGACCCGGCGCCACAAACCCTGGCTGCAGGAATGGGCAGCCACTGCAGCACTTTCTGTGCTGAACCTCCTGATCCAGGTAGGCCCATGCCCAGTATTGAGTGCCAGGAATAAAGCCGGGGAAAGTAGCCACAGTGACAGTCAAACCCCAGTGCTGAGAGGGCAAGAAGAGACTCCACCCAGGCTCTGTGCCCTGCTCTGCACATGCCCATAAGCCACTGCCCTCTGCTCCACCTTACACGCCAGCCTCCGTGCCATCCCAGGCTGGGCTAAAGCCCTGCTGCCATAGGGCAGCACTGGAATCATCACTGCACAGCCTGGGTGCCAGTAAAGGGGGAACTGACCCACCAGGCAGCTCCCTCTACCAGCTCAGCTCCCCAGTGGCTCTTCATAAGAATATAAGAATGGCCATGCTGGGTCAGACCAATGGTCCATCTAGCCCGTTACCCTGTCTTCTGACAGTGGTCAATGCCAGGTGCTTCAGAGGAATGAACAGAACAGAGCAATTATCAAGGGATCCATCATCCCCTGTCATCCAGTTCCAACTTCTGGCCATCAGAGGTTTAGGGACACCCAGAGCATGGGATTGCATCCCTGACCATCTTGGCTAATAGCCATTAATGGACCTATCCTCCTTGAATTTATCTAGTTCTTTTTAAACCCAATTATACTTTTGGCCTTCACAACATCCCCTGGCAATGAGTTCCACAGGTTGATTGTGCATTGTGTGAAGAAATACTTCCCTTTGTTTGTTTTAAATCCACTGCCTATTAATTTCATTGGCTGACCCCTGGTTCATGTGTTCTGTCAAGGGGTAAATAACACTTCCCTAGTCATTTTATGATATTATCGATCTTATTATCTATCCCTTTCCTAATGATTCCCAACATTCTGTTAGCTCTTTTGACTGCCGCTGCACATTGAGTGGATGTTTACGGAGAGCTATCCACAATGACTCCAAGATCTCGTTCTTGAGTGGTAACAGCTAATTTAGACCCCGTCATTTTGTATGTGGGATTATGTTTTCCAATGTGCATTACTTTGCACTCATCGACACTGAATTTCATCTGCCATTTTGTTGCCCAGTCATCCAGTTTAGTGAGATCTCTTTGTAACTCTTTCCAGTTTACCTGGGACTTAACAATGGTGAGTAATTTTGTATCATCCACCTATTTTGCCACCTCCTTATTTTACCCCTGAACAGCAAAGGCCCCAGTACAGATTTTTGGGGACCCCACTATTTACCTCCTTGTGAAAACCGAAAATGTATTCTTACCCTGTCTTTTAACCAGCTACAGTCCATGAGAGGACCTTCCCTCTAATCCCATGGCTGCTTACTTTGCTTAAGAGCAACCTTAGTTTCCTGCTGTTCATTTTAGGCACCAAGCAAAAGGCCTATTTGTCACCCAGGGGACAGCTCGCCCCAATCAGCGAGGAGGAGGAAACGCCAAGGAAGACCAGCGTGAGTGAGGAGAGAGCGGGAAATCCACAGCACACTGGGGAAGTGCCCATGGCACAGATGGTACAAGGTTCCCTCCATCACCAACTCAGCCTGGACTCCCGCCCCCTACTGCCTTTCCCACGACACACTGACCCTCTAAGACTCTGACTCCCTTTCCTCATCTCTTGCTCCCAGATTCACTGCCATTCTCTGGCCCTAGAGAACATGCTCTGACCCCCCCTTGCCAGGGCAGGTGTTGCAGACGGGAGGAGAGAGGCGACTCCATTCCCAGCACCTGCCGCTGCTTTCTTTTTTCTTTGCTGGCTGGTCAGCAATGGGCTGCATTAGGGAACCAGGGAGAGAAATAATCCTGAGTTTCACCTCTCCCCAGAGTGTCCCGCGCACTCACCTCTCCCTGGGCCCGGGGCAGGGTTAGCTGTTAGCCCAGCTATACCTGTGGAGAGCAAGGCTCCGGGAGGGGAAGTGGCTGGCCCAAGGCCAGAAAGCAGGAGTGTACATCCCTGGTACACTCTGGAAGTGACCATTGTAGGAGGTGAGCAGGCAGAGACAATGGGCCAGATCCTTGGCCCCTGGTAAGGCCGCATGAAGGGACATTAAGCTCTCCCTTCCAAGCTCCCGCGTGCTTTCCTCAGCCCAGCACGGGGGCAGGGAGGAGCCCTTGGATGCTGTCTCCCCATCCCTGACCTGTCTGCGTGGGTCTCTAGACTGTCAGCCCTTCAGGACAGACATTATCTCTGTCTGCGTTGTGCTGCACCCAGTGCAACAGGGCCTGATCCTGACTGGAGCCTGTGGGCGCTGCCATAACATCAGTAGTGATAAGTAATCAGGGCAGGCCCCACTCTTCCAAACCGGGCCCCGCCATCCCTGCCATCCTCTCAGCACACACCACCCCAGCTGGCGCCCGGTACAACTATCCTGTTGAACCAACCCTAAGTGATACTAGGCTAGTGCAAACCAAGGGGTCAAATGCCCCTCCCAGAGAAGGGAGAGCCCGGCACCAGCTGGAAGCTGTTCTCCACCAGGCCATAACTTTATTCCTTCCAAGTCTGGGTAGTGGTAACCCAGCTGCTGATGGAGACTCTACACATTGGGGCTTGTCTGCCTGACACGTCATCGCCATGCCCTGCATCTTTTCTCTTGCACAGGGCCTTGCTTGCGTGAGGGACATGGATGAGGCTGCCCTGAGGAAGGACATTGGCACCCTCTTCCCAGCACTCCACTCCATGGTAAGAGATGCTGGGATCACTCAGGCAAAATCCCGGGGCCTGTTGGCTTAAACTGGGTAGGCTGTGGGAAGAGCTGTCCCTGCCTCATCCTGTTCCCATTGGGGGATGGATCCTAGAGAACTCTCCTTTGGTTTCTTTTCCTCCCACTCACCCCACCCCCTTTGACCGGGAACATCAGCATCCCGCACCTTGTTCCAACGCTCCACATCTTCGGTTCCTGACCCGTCAAACTCTGCTTCTACATGAGCCATGGCCCCCGAAGCCTCGGCGTCACTCATAGACTGATCCAGCTTGCTGGCCTGTTCTTTAGATGGGAATTAGAATCTGCCTCTCCACCCTCACGCCTTCACTCTGCCATCCGAGGGCTTGGCCTGAGAGACATTTGATCTAGTTTGCCTTTGCTGGTGTTGCTTTCTTCCCCTAGGTGTGTCATCTCCCCAGAGAGGCCCTGGAGGAGCGGAGAGAGGCCCTGGACTCTCTGATCCATCTGGGTAAGAAACCCATTCACCTTTCCCAGAGAAGGAGATTTCCCAGAGCCTGCGGAATTTCAGAGCCCAGGCATAGAACTGTATTCCCTTCCCCTTTATGATTCACTCACCCCAGTCTGATTCACTCCTCTTCCTGCAGCTCGCTTGTTCCTGGTGGAGCTGCTTGTGTTCCTGTTCAGGAGGCTGAACAAGGACGAGGAAGAGGAGACCTGTGCCAGTCTCTTCATTCTGGACCGGATAGTCCAATCCAACAGTAAGTGACCCCACAGCGAGGCCTTGTCTTTTGATGTCTTATGGCCTCTTGTTCAGTTAGCAGCGCTTAGCACTGGGCCTCATTGGGGTCATTTATACCTGTCTGCAGTAGATAATCCAAGTCCTGCAGCCAGGGCCATAGCAACAAAGAACGTGGCCCCCTCCGAACGGTGGCCCCCTCCGAAAAGATGTCCGGGCGGAGCACCTTACAATGCAGAAACTGGAATGTGGTATTTATTTTGCCACTTTTAGGGACCCCCTTCCTTGCGGGGCCCCCTCCGGTCGGAGGGTACGGAGAGCGCTCGCTACGCCTCTGCTTGCAGCCCCTCAGCCGATGCTGCGGCAATGAGAGAGGACAGTCACTGCTGGAACTGCAAGCGTGGGCAGATGCAGCTGGTTACCCATGGGGGTAACCTGCCAGGAGGGTCATGGAGGGACATTGAGGTTGCTCTAAGGTTCCTGAGATCTCAGGTCCCTGCACACCCCAGTTTAACATCAACCCTGCCCAGCCATGTGTCTGTGTCTCTTACAGTTTCCGAAATGACGCACAATACCGAGAAGCTGTTCATAGCCCTGGGGCCACTCCTGCAGAGCACAAGCATACGGGTGAGTCTGGAACCATGGCCAACGCGGCCAAAGCTAGTGAATGTCTGCCTGCCAGTGCAGAGCCTGCCGGGACCCTGTGCATCGAAACACATGACCCATCAGTGCTCCATAGTGTAGGGCAGAAGGTGGGGGAGAGAATCTCTGCAGGGCTCCGGCTGCATTGTCATCTCTGGGCTGCCTAGCAGTATTTCACCAAAGGATCCCAGCCTGGACTGGGAGGGGACAAGGTCCCTCCACACTGTGTGCAAATTATTTCTGTTTCTCTCTGGGTCTGGCAGGTCAGAGAAGCCCTTGCTTATTTTATAAGGACAATGGGGGCGCATGGGCTCTTGGAGAAATCTGCCTCAAGACCCTTAATTGACTTCTTGGTGCGTCAGTGCACCCTGACCCTCGACAGCACGGTAAGAATCCGCAGAGACCTTGGTGACGGGAGTCCGTGAACAGGGCAGAACATGGGGTCAAGGGATAGGGAAGGGGGGCAGCTGCAGATGGGGATGGGCAGGCGATGGGCAGCAAATAGGACTTGGGAAGCAGATGGAACTGGGGACGGCACCCTCCGTCTACTGATGGAAGATGATGACAAATAGAAGACAGTGTTTTTTCCTCCCAGCCCATTCTCTCTGATCCCTCTCCCAGTTGCTAACCGGGCTCTGTCCCTCGCGCAGGGAGGGCAGGACCCCTGGCTTCCTCCTTCTCTCGCCTCACTGTGATCATCCACCTTAGGAGACTAAGCCATGATGGATCTGGTTTTCACCAGGCAGAGGGGTGGAGCCTAGAACTGGCTCCACACAGACCCTGGGCTGGTTATGGCACAGTCACAGCCAGGGTTGCGCCTTTTCTCTTCAAGCCCCATTTTCACCCCCTGCCATGCCCACTAGAGTTACCGTGCCACGAAGTTCTCCACCGAATCTAAATCTCCCTGGTGTCTCCCTTACTTCTCACCATCAGGAGGAAGCAGACGGGAGGCGCACTATGGAGCTCGAGGTCCGCCAGCTCTGCTCCAGCACCCTGCAGTCCCTGGCTGACTCCCCCAGAATGGCCAATGTAAGTGACCCTGCCCCTCTCCATTGGACACAGGCCTCTCTGGGTCTGAGCTTTTCGATGAGACAGGCCCCAACCAGACTTATTTATCTGAGCCTCCCCGCTCCAGAACATCATGGGGTTGGTTAAAATGGACCCCGGATCCGAGCTAGACCTGGGTCTTTGGAACAGGGAACACTCACCGGCTGAGTGCCCCTGCACGCCAGCGTTTGGTGTCAAAGGGGCTTTTCCGCTCGAGTATCCCCTGTGGTCAGTCATGCTGGTTCTGCAGCTTGCATAGCTCAGTCCCTCTTCATTGGTTCTTCTGTTAACTTTTCCCTGGCTGTTACAGGCTGGGGTCTATACAGACCATCACATTCTTGTTTTGCAAAAGCCAACCCTAGCCCAGGAGTTCCTGCCTCTCACCCACACTACCCTGGTGCCTACAGGAGAGTCCACTGAGCTGGGAGACACTACATCCAAATCTCATCTCTGCTGACTATTGCTTAGGTTTCCACACACTGCACAGACCTGATTACTGACCCAGGCGTCAGAACGCAAGCCTAAGCAGTCAAGTATTAGCCAGCCCCCTCCACACACTGAACAAATTAACAGCGAGGTTGCGCACGGTCACTTCAGGCAGAGCTGAGACTAGAAGCCACATTTCTAATAAGGCAGACCCAAGTATTGTGCACTCAGCTACACTGTCTTTCAGATTGAGCATGCCCAATATATGTGCTTTAGTTACTACAGGTGGGGATAGACCCCTGGGGATTCCTGATCTCCACTCTTCTACAGTCTAGCAAAGAGTTGTGTAACCCTCTGGCACAGTGTGTGTTAAGTCCCCCTCTTGTCCACACAGCAGACAGCAATTGCGTCTGTGCTTCAAGTGGCACAGGTCTGTGTGGGGATGTGAAGGGCAGAGCTCAAACCTCCCTGAGCGCCTGTCATGGTTTCACTTGATAGTATTGGGTTTCCTAGTCTCCTCTTTATTTATCAAGCTGGTGTATTGCGTTCCTGCCATGAGAACACAGCCTTTCCCAGTGGGACTGGAGTTAGGAAATACTGTGCTGTCAATGACGATGCTACACTCAACAAAAGGCGGGGGGTCAGTCATGTGTCACGTGATTTGGTGCTGGAGGCAGACACTGATAGGTGTGAAGGGGGAGGGAGTGGGGATCGCTGCATGGTTCAGGCTGGGTAGAGAGGTCTGGCTGGCGGTGGCGAGGCCAGGGGTCCTGTCTAGTGTAGGAAAGAGAGAGCTGGTGCAGGAAGAGGATATTTCCCTACTGAGATGGCTTTTCTCTGCTCTGCAGGTTTTATGGCCTGGGCTGCTCCTTCAACTGAGCCCAGCAGCCCATGGGCCAGCCCTGCCTCTCCTCCTGCAGACCTCGGTCGGGGTGGTAAAGAGGATGCAGGAGGAAGGCAGGCTGCCCTTGGCCAGGAGGTGCGGCAAGGCGAACAGAGGTGAGTCCCAGTATTTTATCCACCCGCTCTTAGTCCTTCTGTAGCGAGAGGCGTCTGCCCCCAGGTGGGGTGGGGATCAGCTCTTGGCTCTGGTTCCGGCTCACTGCAAGGACACAGCCAGCCGTCAAGGGCGCAGGCAGAGCTCAGAGCCGAATGCAAAAGATCCCTCCAGAGCCTGATGGGATGCCCCGCCTTTCTGTTCACAGGGTGTCGGTCAAGCCCCAAGTCCACTCTACCCCAGGAGCTGCTGGCTCGGCTGCTGGTGAGTAACCCGCAGCCAGGAGGTTCCTTATGCTCAGTGGGAAGGGGCCGCTCCTGGAGCTGGCATGCAGTGTGTGGTGGCCCTTCTCCCAGCAGCCCCCAGAGGAGCTGGCTCGTCACATTCCTCGCGTTCATTGCACATCGACCCAGCGCCTCTCGGCATTTAACAGAACCAGCGAGCTCTCTGAGCCAGCCACCTTCCTGGCTCCCCTGATCCTGGGGCTGGACCAGGTCCCCCAGCACCAGTTAGTGCAGCCCTCGGATGGCTCCAATAGAAGCCAGCTGGAATGAGCCCTTAGGGACTGTTGTGCAGGCCCCCT